>NW_020447196.1:6510023-6513038 GCF_003343035.1 Apteryx rowi | reverse complement strand
GCCCCCGCCGCCGCCCGCGCCGGACCTGTTGATGCAACCGGAGCCGTGCTGAAAACTCGGCGCTCGCGCGGATTCCTGAAAAAACCTCCGGCTCCTTCCACAAAACCTGCCCCTCGGGGAGTATCGGTTACAAATTGGTTATCGCTCAGTAATATTTCAATGACTTTAAACGCCTTCCTTGCACAGAAAAAAAGAAAATGAATGAGTTTAATAATTCTGCATAGGCAGGCTTGCCCGTAAATGAACCAATAATTTCACAGTCTAGTAGTATCCCAGGTCTTCAGCATGGAAGTTCAAACACAAGACTACATTTCCCCCTAAAATATTACAACAGTCTTAGAAGTATATGACTGATACTCTATAGCATTCCTTGGACCCAACAAATGAACAACACAAACTGAAGTGCTGTTTTAAAACAAATGGGTGTAGCATAGAAAACTATGCACAGACTTTTAGTTTTAAATACAAATAGAAAAGCTCTAACATAAAAAAAAGTCAAGAAAGTATGCTGCATAACTGTTTCAAACAAATTGATTCCAGATGACAAGCCTGTTTCTCACACACTAAAGATACTTGGCCAAACATCCAGCTCACAAAATGGATTCAAATGGTTTTAAGGAGTTCACCAAGAAAGAGGAGATATTACTTTTAAGTTTGAAATTCCTTTAAATTTTTATGATACCTGAGTTAGAAAACAGCATCTGAGAATACCATAGTAATCTCAGAAATAAAACGTTTGTTTCTTCTCAACAGCTTCTTAATCAAAATGCTTTGTTCAGTTTCAGCACTTGCAGAATACAAAAATGTTAGTCTCTTAAACTACTGCATCTCTGAACTTCACATACGTTTCTTGCACTAAATTAAATACATCAAAAATTATCGAAATGGCATATTAATTGAAGGTGAAATCACATGTTATATTTTAAAACATTTTATCAGATAAATCATGAAAATGCTTCTAATCTTTGTAGTTTCCCCATATTGTTATGCAATCGAAAATTTGATTTTGTTGTCCTGTCTCTCGGTCAACTGTTTCCATACACATCTTCCTTCTGAAACTGCTGATGATAAATTGCAATGACTTATCTCATCTCTTGACATACTTGACTGTAGCAGCTTCTGCGGTAATGAAGTAATCTAGTTCTTAGTGATTTTTTTGGACACAAAACACTTCAATTTTAGCGAAGTTGAAGCTGATGTAGAGAAGGCTACAAATAGCATATTTTGTCCCTGCTCATTCCCAGATGCTCTAGTGCAAGGCTGAGGTGAAAATATAAATTTCCTATTGCAGGGCCAAAGCACAAGAGTCAGAAGGAGAAAGATGCCTTTGAAGCAATTTTCCTAAAGAATTTCACATTTTTTACTGAAGATGTAGTTCTTTGTTTTGTAACTTTATTTTGTTCTTCTCCTCCAAGAGGAAGGAGAACTGCTTTAAAAGTACAGTCAGAAACTTCTGTTTTCTAGAGTGTAGTAGACTGAGAAATATGCTAGAAAAATGCTTCGTGCATTAAGGTATGAAGCTCAGACCTTTTGCTCTCAATCTCCCCCCTGTTCTTTACTGCCTGTCTGCCAACAACATGAATTGTGCTGATGCTCTGCTATGAAAATGTTCTTCATAAGAAAACATCTGCAATTCTACTTCCATCTACTTCTATGTATCTCTCCATATAAAATCATCCAAAGGATTGAGTACGATCATCGATTTGTGTTTCAGATCTCAGTGGACAGAACTGATTTGAGGCAGATATCAGATTAATTATTGCAGAATTTCATTATCAAAAGCAAATTTATCTATTAAGTTAGCCAGTGTAGAAAAGAGAACAAAGTATTTACCTGGAGAATCACACACACTTTAGAAACATTGAAGCAAGCTTAAGAGGAAGGGAGGGGGGAAAAAGACATTCAGTCATGTCTGAGTGTTTGCTTCCCTGCTTCTGAATCTGTTATTGCTTTTTTCATTCAAGACTTTTATTATTAAATAATCAAAAAAATTTAATTTCTTAATAGACGGTTCAGTCTGTGAAATTCCTATTGTATGACCATCACAAATCAACAGGAAGAAAGTCTTTCCCAGGGAGTTACTAGCCACTAGAATGTGAAAAAGAAATGAGCATTCTCCTTATAAAGGGCCAATTTCTGAATTAGTGACCTCATTTGCTAAAGAGGTTTCTTTGTCACAGATATCTTGGTAGGTAAATACTGTGTTACATAGCCACACTGTCCTTTGTAGCAATGCTACAAAGAAGATCTCCTAGCATATACCAGCTCTCTCCTCACCAAATGAATATTTAAAAGAGTAGACAATAAAGGGGGACTTCTATAGAAGGTAAAGGCATTTATATGATGATGTCAGATTGCAATATGCGCTCCTGAAGGACTGCACGGGAAGCAGTTATATTCTAAAAGTTAATGGTATTTATGTGGACCTCCAGCCTGATCTATTTTACCTTTCTCAGAGATGTGCTTGTGTGTATATCACCCAAGAGTCTAATGATTTTTGGACTAGCCCATGTTAGAGACAGATACCATTTTGGTACCTTGTGAATAGTAATGCATTTGAAAGCCAGCAAGCAAATTAAAAAAAAAAACAAAAAAAAAACCAGATAAAAATCAGAGTCTTTCCCCTTTTCATTCTGGATAGAGTATCCTTCATTGCATGCACTCATAATTTCTGCATATCCATTTCATGCCTAGGAGCTACAGTGCAAGCAAAAGATTTTCAGTTCGGGGCTTTCAGTATCTGCTTATCTGGAGGAACATTTTAAAACAGACAAATGCTCGCGCTCCCCTCCCCCTCCCTCCCCTAAGTAAGAGCTTGGGGGCGGGGGGGGGAGAAGGAAAAGAAACGTTTGCCACAGTGTTGCCTTTCTCCTTTCGGGAAAGACCTATTTCTTCCCGGTCTGGAGACAGCAGGGCTCTGCACAGAGCCGCGGCACGGAAATCCAGGCGGACTCGCTCCGGAGCGCCTCGGCGGAGTTGCCAGCTGCGCCCGGCGCGCCGCCCGCCGCCGCCGCC
>NW_020447196.1:6290025-6509554 GCF_003343035.1 Apteryx rowi | reverse complement strand
GGAGGGAGGGAGGGAGGGGAAAAGGGGAGAGGAAAGGGGAGAGGGAGGGAGGGAGAGGGAGCAAGGGGGAGTGAAGCAAGATTAGAGGAAGGGAAAAGCTGGAGGCTGTTGCTTCTTCTCTGTTTCTTCTCCCTTCCCCCCAGCCCCAGGAGAAGTGCAAACCCCGGGAGCGGCGGCTGGAGCTTGCTCTCCTGCAGGGCCCCCGCGGCCGGAGTGCCCACCAACGAGGGGCGAGGGGGCCAAGTTGGGTTCGGAAGGGCCAAGTGAGGATGGGTGAGGAGCCCAGGGCACCTTCTGCCTCGGTGCCCCCAGGGCTGGAGGGGTGCAGTGTCCCCGTGCCCCATGGCTTGGCCCTGCGCCCCACTCACCCGCCCACGCCACGAAGGGGGACAGGGCCGCCCACGCTGCTGTGCCGCCAGGCCGCCCACGACCACCCCGCTTGCCAGCGCAGGGCTGCATCCCCGCGGGTGGGCCGAGCCTGCACCACGGCCCCCCGCACCGCCGCGGCAGCCGGGGCTCTCCTGCCTGGGCAGCTCCCCTGCCGCCGCCTCACGGCCCTGGCACAGCTATCGTCCGAGACGGACAAACAGCAGGAGTGCTTTGTGCTGCATCCAGTCATGTTTCCTGTCATAATTAGACATTTCTCCAGGAAAAAAAAAGTTTCCTAGGCATTTCTAGATTTGGAAAATATTGGCCTGTTCTAGCTCGTGGTCTGAGGCCCAGGCCAGCCTCCCCCCTCCTCTCCTGGGGGTGAACGGGGCCATCCTTTCCTTCTCTGAACACATCCCATCCGAGGGGCTGCCACTCTCCCACTCTCACTTTTTCGGTCGCCTCAAGCGACTGCCAGGGGCAGCTCCTCAGGTGGGGCCGAGCGGCTCAGCTCTGTGAACCTCTGGGGAAGCGCAGTGAGTAGACGAACCATCCAAACCCCTTTGCATCCTGTTTGCACAGGCACACGTGAGCCTGCACATCCACTCTCCCGTCCACCAGCTTCCATTGCCGTGGCCAGGACCTACGTGCTCTCCGAGGCTGCTGCCAGCCCAGTAGGTGCCATCTGTGTAGCAGTGGAGTGGAGCAGAGCAGGGAAGGATGCAGTACACTGTCCCTCAAGACGAGGGATTGCATTCGCTGCTGGAAATAACTAGGTACATCTCTGTGAAGATATTCTGCCCATCTTCAGGCTACCCATCCCACAATTCATCTCCCAGCCCACCAGGCAGCACTCACGCTGTGCTGCCACCACACCACGAGGCCCCAAGAACAAGGCTTTTGTACTCTGTGGTTAATTAGCTCTGCCAATAACTCCAGGCAAAGAAAAAAAATTGGCACAAAAGCTGCCACTATACAAACAGAAGAATTTGGAAGAGCGAAGCTGATAAATAACGTGTCCTGAGGAGGCCGCGGGACACCAAACACCTTAACACAGCACAGTAATTCCTCCTGACCCATGTCAGTCCCAGGGACAGCACAGGAGTCTCCCCGGTTGGAGAACTGGGAACAAGAATTCAATGAGACTTAAAGCTTAAAGTTTGCTTCAAACTGAGAGTTCACAAGCTGATACCCAAGTACCCTAGGGAAAGGTCTGCTTTCCCCATGAGGTGGGAGGGCACACGTAGGAGTGGTCTGAGGAAGCGCAGGGAGAGGTGGGCTGGTGTGCCCTCATGGCACCCCAAAACCTCCCCCACAGGCCCAGCTGGTAGAGCACGAGGCAGGCAAGGAACAAGAAAACCTAGAGTTTGGCTAAGACAGAAGAAAAAAGTGGACAAACCCAGAAACGCCCTGGGCTGAGCTGAAAGAATGAGGTAGCAAGACAGCCAATTAATTGATATTAAAGTACTAAAGGCTTTATTCCAATAGGAAGAGGGCTGTGGTGATAAGAAAACTTGTTTTTGGGAAGAAGTGCTTTTGATAGGAAATCTGAGGAGTACTAAGTTGTTATCAAGAAATAAAACATGAAAAAGGAGCACTTAATTTTTTTTGAGGAGGAGAAGTTCAAGAAGGAAGGTGATGCACATTAATTTGGGGAGAACTTTGTTAAGAAATTGTTTTAGGAGAGAAAATGAGAGGAACGGGAATAAGTTTCAGAATAGTAGTCCCATTCCAACTCTTTGACTGATTGACTTTAACAGATACCATTAGTCTCCTGTGATAATAATATGAGAATTAGCATGTGTTTTCTTTACAGATACACTGTCGTGAGTACTGCTTAGTGCAGTTCTGCTGCTGTGGCTGCTAAAATTGCCAGTAAACTAAAACCCAGAGCTGGGCAGCTGGCTGAAGAGTTTTTTCCTTTCCCCTTCTCTTGCTAGCTTTGGCAGCATAGTGGAGGGATGACTTTTGTAATTCCATTTTTAAACTGCTGAGAGCAGATTTTTTTGGATATAAAGGAAATGTGAAAGCAATTTCTATCTAATTAGGCATATACAATAGGTACGCATCATATTCTCATCAAAGAGCATATTGATCTATAATGAAAGGTTTTATTAATTCCATTCAAGGAGGCATGTTAACAAATGAGTATAGCAACATCTAATCTGATGATTGACTTGAGTTTGCTCCCTTCCTTCTGCACTGAAATCTCAGAGTAAAACTAATCAGATTCTGCTATGACTTTCCTCCCCTTTGTTCCTCTTTCTACAGCATCTATAGATGGAAGGTCCTATCTGCAACCAAAATCAAAGCAAAACTCCTACGGCGATCTATATGCTTGCATCTCTTTGCTAAGTCACCAGACTGATTACATTAATAATCAGTGTGGAATTCATTTCACCTAACTCAAGCCATTTTAAAGCTGAGTATTTATTAGGCTATCTGCAGTAGTGAAGGCTCCTTCAGCATCAGTGAAAAAGGTCTCCCGGATGGCTTGCTGCTGAAGATACCTCTCTCTATCCCCTGAAGGGTTCTAAACAACTGGCTTGGACTAGAAACCTACCTTTGACTATCTAAAAATCAGATGAGATAAGTCCTACCTTTTTGTGTTAAATACAGAAAATAAGAAGTGGTCAAATCAAGATTAGTACATAGTGCTGACAAATGAGGACATTCCCTTCAGCCATTACAAATTATATCTGGACAGTTCCAAGCTACTCTGACATCATTTCTGGAGAATTATTGCACACAGTTCTTGCACAAGGAAAATAATAAAAGAGAAATGCGCAGGGAGGAAGGATACCACGAAGTATCTGCAGAACTACTCAGCTGAATTTATGCCAGCTCAGCATTCATGTGTGCTTCACAGGACATTAGATGGGACATATTCACAGACTATCCAAATCACATCTTGCCATTCCTGCTACGTACAGATTGATGGAAAAGAGGATACACTGTGGTAAATTTCTGCTCCTTATAGACTATTTCTGCCGCTTGGTGACTCTTCACGAATGAAGCCTTAGGCCAGACACTACCTTTAAGAATGGCACATTGCAGTCAACATACACTGAATGTGGACTGTACCAGAATAATTAGTGGAAAATCTTTCTAAATACAGTTGCCACCTCTCTTCACAAAAAAGCTAGATGTGAAATAAAAAAGCAGGCCTTAGCTAGCCTGCTGCCATGGAAGTCATGGCACAGAAGCAGTGAGAGCAAGGCCTGTAGTTAGCACTTGCAGCTGCTTGAAACCTGGTGTTAGAATGAAATCAGACATAAATAAAGGAAGTTTATACATATTTTAAACAGTATTTATTTATGCATATCCATATATTTAGGTTAAGAACATCTGTGATAACAAATCTGTGAAATCTAAAAAAAGGTTATTTCATCTACTGTGGGTTTGCAGAATCTGAAGTTTGTTAAAATTCTGCTCCTTGCTTGCTAAGTTAACACATTTATCATCTGAAAATAAGCTAGCTGAATTGTTTTCCAAGAATCTGAAGAGGTACACGCCGTTCTGCTAATTGAATTATTGTTCTCAGAACGTAGTATTGTGTTTGAGTTCATGAAATTTTCCTCAAATACATGCAGAGAAAGCCACACTTCAGAAGAATTTTTATGACTGAGCTAAAACTCATAAGCAGGTGCCTCATAAGTTTAAGCTGGACATTTGTATTAGAGTACATAAAAAGCTTGAATTGTGAAGCTCAGAAACTGAACTCCAGTAAGCCTTTCAAAATTTAAAAATTATCAATACGTCATCTTCTCAATAACTTGGGCACATCTACACTATCAATATGAAAGAAGAATCTTCTTTCCATGTTTTGGCCCTGCAGAAAACAGGGTAGGCCCATTTCCCATATGGCTTCCCACAGACTTTCGTCCTTCTCAGCTACCTTTAACAGACATGCAATTTCCTACACTTTTCTTCTCTCCTGGCAAGTATTGGAGATTTAAAAGCCACACAAACAGCATATTGCTAGCAGCAGGAGCTGGGAGTTTATGAAGGAGGAAGACAGAGAGTAAAAGAGAAGGATGGAAGAGAGTTATAATAAAGGCTATTCCTGAGTAAAGTTTTCCTCCCAAACACCCTACAACTTCACTGTGATTTTGCTGATCAGACAAATCAGAATTTGTTTCCTGTGTGAAAAAGCAAAGAGTGGGCACAGAGACAAAAATTGTTCTTAATGACACCAAAAGAAGGAACGCTAACGAAAGCCGCAGGACCAGCACAGTGAGAAGACTAGTGTGTAAGAAGAGTGTAACTTAAAAGCGTGCATCTCCTGGGGAGGAAACAAGGCTTCTTTACAATGGAGAATGGACAGCTCAAAGCAGCTGGAATCTAAAACTGTTTTTTCCAATAGCAAATGTCTTCCTTGTGGAAATATAAAAATATAACAGGTGTTTACTTGGGAAAAGCTAAAAGAAGGGCAAAAACACTGAAGTAAAAAAAAACCAAAACATAAAACACAACTGATACAGATGCTACTTCCATAAAGTTAGCAATGTAAAAGTCTTTCCTTGGCTATACCAGTGTGTTACTTGAAGTATTGAAACCTGAAGAGAAAAGGGAATTTTGAAGTGGGAAGAGGGTTACAGTAAAGAACCAACCGTGAACTATGGAAATGCTGCAGTCTTATGAACAGTGCTTTTCAGAGGAATTATTTTATTTTTTTCTTTTTCATTTTTAGATGTGCACCTGCAACTTCCTGTAAATGCACAAGCTACACTGATAAACTTTCAACTTGTATCACCTAATCCAAGTGGTGCCCAGGGTGGTTCTCCTGTCAAATACAGGACTGACACGCCTGGTGTATCAAGGAGGCTCCTAGACTTTGGGTTTGGTCATCTCCTCTCCCCGTCCACTGCAAAAAGGTCTCATTCCTACACCAGAGCAAAGCAAAGCACTTCTCACCACTCTGCTGATGTAGTCTCATTGACAGCATTCCACATTTTAACTTCAGATTCTCCATCTTCAACCAAATCCAAGTGGACAGACACAGGTCGCAGAATAAGAACCTGCCCATACATAAAATATGTCCAACAGAGGATACTGAGTCCAACTGAGTCCAAATTAGCTTAGGCTGAAATAGAAGAAAAGTCTTTCTCTCTCCAGTTTGCAGACCTTTTCAAGTCAGGCCTGCTTTTATTATGACTTTAATGAGGAGAGCTACCTTGTTTTATAAAATCTAAGGATCTGGTTTGGTATGTACTGCACATAGATGATGAGATGCTTTTGCCACTGTCTGAGCTTTGAGACCATCTTACCCTGATACACTGCTCAGGATGTTTCGGGACTATTTTATTCAGTTTTTAAAACTGCTGTGATAAGTAAGGATGCAGTGGTGTTCTGGCCTTCGTCCCATTTCCTCAGTTCTCCTGTGACGGACTAGGACTAGACAGGACTAGACTAGTCTGCTTCAATGCTGCTCAAACCTTGGAAATCTCTAGAGGCACCTGAGTCAACCTTTTGGTTGACTTAAGGTACAGATTTGATATAATCAAGAACCAAGTCCAAAATGTTTTCTTTTTTTTTTTTTTTACAATACTTAAGTACATTAACAGAGAATAGTATCCATAAGAATTATCCACATTAACAGAAAAATACTTTATGCAAAGAGTCTGCTGACCAATACAGATTTGCAGCTATAGATTCTGTTTATATTTCTAACCTAGTACCCAAAAAATTACAGCATGAAAGAATTCAGGGGGAAAAAAAGGCGTAAATGGTAAGTCAGACAGACATCATAAACTTTTTAATATATCAATGTCTTTTGCTAATGGGTTTTTAGAAATACAGATCAGAAAAATAATTTCTCATTTAGACAAGGTATTATTTAGTTAGGAACTTGAGACTCATTTATTCCTGACACTGCACATTAAAAAGAAATAAATGCATTTTTATATATGTGTGTATGCACACACATCTGTGTATGGCACTGTCTGCATGGGCTGGCAAACAGGATGAGGCCTCAAAATAGATTCCTCTAATCTATTTGACTTCTATTGTTAATGGATAAAATAGCTTACATAATTCATTTTATTAGAAAACAAGCTTGAAAAAAATCTCTTACCTCTTACTAGACAGCATGCATATATTGAGCACACATCATTCGACAGTAAAATATAGCACAGCTAAATACTTAGTAACAATTATGCCTTTTAATTCTGTTTCTGAGTGTTGTGCAACCACACACTTGTTTTGTGCAAGACGTGCTTCACAATTAATGATTATGCCTCTTCCAAAACATGAGAAAAGGATATTTAAAGTCTTCATAATATTACTTTTTTCTATTTTTCCATGTTCTGTTTAAAGAATACATATTTGATTTGTTAGAATACACTTCCACTCTGCTAGGAATACTTTTTCCATGTATATTGGGTATATCTAACATCAGTTTGCAAATAGTCCAAACTGTGTCCAAGAAGATTTAAGGGAGAATGATGTTCCTGTAATCTCAGCTGCTAACCCTTCTGTACTGATGAACACCAGGCAGTCATGCTTATCTAGCACAATGATCTTTCTTCATTTAATGCCCGCAGCTTGAGATAGTCAATCTTGCCAGCATGCGCCTCAAGTATTTCTGATTTTTATTTGTGATTTTTGTGTATGTCCCTACGCTATTCCAGCTACTGTGAGCCAGTAGCTACTTATCTACCCATACAAGGCCATAATCAAAGGCCTTTTTATACCAGTATATGAATGACCGTGTTGCACAGATCCAGGAGCTCAACCACTATGACTGTAAGAGTTTGGTGAAAAACTAAAAATTGAGCTGCTGTATATAGGCTAGCAAAACAATGACAAAATGATAAATCTTTAACCATGAATTCTACTGTAAAACATACATAACAGTGAACTGAGTGAGCTGCTATCACTGCATTAATATCCATCTGATGCTGAAAAAAATACAAAGTCACTTTTGTCTAATGAGCTGAAGTGAGGAAAAATGTTATAAAAAGAAATATAGATTTGCTTGACTATTTAAAGTCCATTGGGTTATAATTCTTTAATATTGCTTTTATCATAAGATAAAAATATAACTAGACTTTACAGTTTGTCAGATGAGTCATAACTAAAAATATTAGATGATTCACATAATAATCAATCACAAAACAGGAAAACAATCTCAGTTAACTTGTTGAAAAATGAAACTATGCTGCTTTAGTATAAACCTGCCATGTAGTTTAAAAGTCCATTGATCACTGAGTACAATATCATTTCTTTTTTTTTGAAAATCCTATGTATAATAAGGTATCATTTTATTTGAGTCTAGATGATTATTTAAAGAGTCTGGTGATATTTTTTTCTGCATTTCCCGATAACTTAAAAACAATCTGCATGGCATTTTTAGTTTGATGTACAATTAGGGCAAGGAGTATAAATCACACCCTGAGATGTGATAGGAGGCATGCTTGAAAATGTTAGGCTTCACTTGAGGAAGTCCAAATATATATGTATCTTTAATTGGTGTCTGGATAGGTAACCTGGCAGACTTCTAAGAAAAATATTTAGCCCCTATTAGAAATCAGCACCAACGTTAAGGCTGTACGTCTGAGGGAAGACGAGGCAGGCGTTTGGACAGGGCATGCCCAGCGACTCCGGGAGCCAGGGAAAGGTTTGCATCGACTTCAGCAAGCTCTGGAGCCAGCCCCGGGGCTCTGCCATGGCCGGAGGTGGCGCGGTGCTGGCTGAGGTTGTGCACTGAAGAAGGGAGATTTCTGCCCCCTTTATATCTATAATGACACCAGCGAGAAACACCGCTTTTCACAATGCACTTGCTGTTTCTTGGCCATTGGTTGCTCCTGGTTATTCGTTCTCATTATTTATTCGGTGATGTTTTTGAGAAAGAACCCAAATCTTCTGTTGATTCAATAGCCAAGATGTGTTACTGTTTGCCATCCATTTTTCAAAATCAGAAGGCAGATTAACACAGACGCTTAAAACATCAAACAATGTCAGTTTTTTCCCAGTGAAATATTGTGGGTGCTAGCAAATCGTAGGAAACATGCTCAGACTATGCCGCCACGCTGCCAAACACAACTAGAAGAAAAACATATTCCACCTTAAAATTCAACACTCCATCCCATTAATTTAAACAATGGCAGAAGAAAACCAGCATAATTAAAAAAGAAACTAGCACAAATTTCCACTTGGACTAGGCCTCCTCAGCCAGCGTTCAGGTTACACAACACAAAAAAATGCTTCACGTAAGCATTTCAGACAATTTAACACATCCAAGTGGCTCAGTCCTAGGAGCATTGGAGAAAATTACAGATGTTCTGAATTTACCAATCTCTTAACCCATGGAAAAAGCCCTCATTTCCATGAAACCTACTCACAGAAAGCCTCATCTTCCTCTGTTTTCCACTGCTGCAGTCTAGGAATGTGGAAGTGGTCCTCACTTAACTGTTCAGCATCTAGATGAACTCATTTCCATGGAAACCAGCAGTTTGCAACCCTCTCCCATGTAGTTACCCTTAAGAGGTACTCTGTGGTTGCTTTCTTGCCTTCCCTTTTTAGGTGCGTAGCTATTAGTCTGACTCTCCTCAGCTTTTCTAAGCATCTTCTTGGAAAGCGGTTGCTTTCCCAGCATTTCAGGAAGAAGCAAGTGTTCTCTCCCATTGCTAGCTACTCTACACTGCACAGCAGGCCCTGAGACATGTCCTGAACCGACCAAGATACTCATCTAAAACTTCAAGAGCATATGCGCAAGATGGTAAAATTAGCCAATAAGTAGATTCCTCAGATTTTAAAGACCCACGATTTCAGTGGAGTTTCATTTGGCCTCCTGCAAGCAAAGTCCTGGCCCTGCCTCCAACAACTTGATTTTTATAGTGCCATACATAAAGTATGTGGTACTATCTCACATCTCCATGCATTTTTTTTTTCTTAGTTTGACAGTGTTTTTCGGCATTGTTTTAAAGTTTTAATTAAATTTCACTGGTTGTGATAGATAATAGTATTTGCAAATTTTGATTCAAGAATATAAAAAACAGAGAATTAAAGAACAGTGTTGATACATAATACCCTTATGTCCCCAAGACACACATTCATAAAAGACTGGACCCATGGACCATGATAGCCTGTTAATTGTAATACTAAAACTGATAGTACTGATGGCTGCAAATGTCCAACAAAACAAAGATCAAAAAATATGCCCAAATGGTTGAAGTTCCTGATTATATGCAGAAAGGAGAGATATTTTTTTCTTTCATTACAGTGATTCAGGCAATTAAATTAATACTCTTCCTTTAACATTTTCTGTATCTGTTCTGTTCAAAATTTTGCACACAAATAAACAATATAGAAGAACTGCAGAATGATAGATGAAGTATAGAAGCTAGAAAATGTATCTGTTTAATTATTTATGTAATTATCCTTCAGATCAGGCTCAAATAAACTTAACAAACCTTCTGGCCACTGAAGAAGCAACAGCAAGACTACACAATTCAGAAGCTTTTACACCTGCTATTTCAATGAGCTAAAACATAAAGATGATATGCCAGATTCTGTTCTCATGCCATAAATCCAAAATAACACCATTGGCTTGCTCAGATTTTACACTGACTTCAGGAGAGTTACTTTGAATTTACATCTCTATGAGATCAGGATCAAACTGCTGAGAGGATATTAAAAGGAGATTAAACATGATCTTAAACAGTGATATCCCAGGAGATCCAAGGATTTTTCAATTTGCAAGATTTTACAACTGTCTGAGAGTTGGATAAATTTCAAATGCAGTTGCTGATAAGAGCATTTGCAGCTGCCAAAAGAACCTGTTTTAAGGACCTGAAAGCTGGCAGACAAACTGAGCATCACAGAGGAGGGTAACAGAGCGACTCAGTCTGCAAGCAGGGAGAAGGGAACTCCAGGAGTATTTCTAAGAGCACACGTATGTGACTAGATACATTTGACCTCAGGTATTGGTAAGGTTTGTGCTATTCTTTTATGCACTCATTCAGTGAAATTTTGAGCTCAGGTTTAAAGCGTAGCTGCGTGTATTTTGATACTAAGGCCCCGGTCCTTGAAAGTGTTTAGCTACCTAATTCCTGCTTACATGAATCACTCTTATTGAAATCAACTCAGTAGACATTTCAGTATCTTGGCCTAAATTATTTTGCTTTTTGCTTGGACAAGACTGGTATTCAGCATTTCCATGTCTGAATATTGATTTAAAGACACACAGAAGGTGCCTCATCTTGCTTTCTTCTATTCATTAAACAATATTCCTACAGAACTTAATGGATCTTTTTTCTGCAAGTCTGGGTTCTTGGATCTTTCTAACTGTTATTTGCAGGATACTCAACAGCAACAGCAAGATGAGTTCAGCTATCTAATCTGTAATTCTTGAGACAGAGGATGATTTTCATTTCATTCAAATTAATTTCTCACCTGGCATAAGAGGACACACAATATCCATCTTTCTGATACTTTGAAAGTCATAGACTCAGTTGATAAATATTCCTGAAAAAATGAGAATCTCAAAGAACTGATTAACAAATAGTGAACTGCATTCTGGTACTGATCTACAGATAAGAGATTTTGATGGAGAGATTAAAATTCAAAAGTTGAATGCTATATTCCCTAGCCATCTGTGCAATTTTTGCATATTGTGCACCCATTTAATTTGTCTATGCACTCATGTACACGATGACTAGACATGAAGCTGACTAGATACATGTATGCTTTCTGAGTACAATGATGATGTCTGTGCAGGCAAAAGTATTGAATAAAACCCACACAAAGTAGACAGATTTTTTTCATCTTTAACCTTGAAAAGCAAGCCCCGTAAATCATCCTCTTCAGGGATGTGCTGCAGTAACTGAAGTATTCAGTTTTTAAAGATACCAAGAGAATAATTTTAAATAATCTAAACTACATATAAATAGGGATGCATTATATCATGGACTAATTTGAAGACGTCTCCAAGTTCCACTGTCCTTAAATTTGGTTGAGAAAAAAGCCTCAGAGCAATGCTTTTGTCTATTCCAGAAGTTATTCTTCAATATTTGGACTACATGATGCAACAGAGCTCTAGTCCCCATTCCATACAATTATGTATCAGATTTTCTGAAAGAAAATGAGATATATATTTTTTAACACAAAGTAAAATAGTTTATTGCTCTCACCCAGAATAATTAAGGCTTGAATCAGATATAAAGGCTGCAGAGGCTGATACAAGAGACAACAAGACAGTAGTCAAATCTTGACACAACTTCATTCTCTAGATACAAAGTTGTCACTGGGAAATATAATACTGATACCTTTTATTAATTACAGTAAAAATCCCCCAAAGTATACACCATGCACTGAAGCATCTCCCACATGATCTCCCTAAGAAATCCATTAAAGAAAATTTATTTTTGCAGTAGAATATGCCTAGTTTGTGTAGCTTGAAGCTACATCTACGGCCTATAATGCATTTCACATCTCTGTCCTAAATCAAATAGCCCTCCTACCATTCAGTCTGTGCTGATTCCCTCCTTGCACACACCTTTCAAAGGATTTAGCATGTCTGCTTTCGTAAAACTCCAATTAAAATCCCAATTAATGAAAAGAATATTTATTTTCAGCACAAAATATTCAGTGCTTTGTCTAATTTGGTATTAATTTGTATGTCTATCTTTTTATCAGCTATGGTTTAGGATGTTCCATTCCATAACAGCTTTACTTGAAGTTTTATGTTATAAATCAAAATATTAAATTTAAGGTTTAACAAAAAACTATTAGTAAATTGACATTAAATCTAGTGAGCAGGTTTAACTGAGAGGAGGTGGGGAAGGAAAACATTTTAGAAAAGTCAAAGCATTGTTTTCATATGTTTAAACAAAATGCATGAAAAAGTTACTTATAAATGAAAAACAGAAGATGAAACTTAGCTAAATTAAAATTTCAAATCTACAAGATTAGAATCTAACTGTAATGCCCTCTTGGGGTAGAATACAGCATTTAATTCAACTGTAAAAATAGTTTGAGAGTTTCATTTGAATGAGAAAAACTGAATGCTTAAACTGTTTAATGATGTACAAAAAATATTCTGCTGAACTTTCACATTATGAAGTTCACTGATTTGATAACAAAGTATTTTTATGACTTTGTTCTTCACGAACTCATGGATTGCTTCTCATGATAATGTATCCAGTATAAATATCTTTTTATATTCCTGGAAAAAAACCTGCCTATCTTTATCGATCTTCATACATATTAGGTATGTAACATGCAATGAAATGTGAAAAGGCAGCAGCTGAAATGTGTGAAAACAAACATTTATAATGATACAATCAAGCCTGAGCACAATTTTCGACTTATTCATGGTGCAAACTACATGACATTTGATGATTGATGAAGATGGTTAAGTGAAGTTCTATTAAAAGCAGTGTGATGTTCAAGATAACAAGGTTACCACACTATTATGCATTTTCTGGATGGAATAGCAGGTAAGCCTCATTGACCATCAAAATACTGTATTGTAATCAAAGTCCTTGAAGGCAGATATTTGAAAACCTGTGTATCTAAATGACAGAGAGAGACAGGACTAGAGAATCCATTGTCAGATATTTTTGCATAACTAGAAAATCATGGAAATGCATAAAAATAAAGAAGAAGGAAAACATACATATTAAGTTTTGCTCATAATTACATAATGGAGTTCTTCCACAGAAAACAAAAGCATTATATTGTTTTGTAGTCTTGATAAGATGCACTCAGAAAAAAACAAAGAGATATGATCCATATATCAAAAATAAACGTTTGCCCTGAATGAAGAAACAGATATGCAAAACACAAGAAAGCCGTTAAATACAGTGGTGGCCTGTGCTATGTGCTACCAGCTCAAACCAGGAAAAAGAGAAAAAATAAAAGAGACTCTGGTGGTGGCTAAGGGCTGGGAAGAAATTTCATTTCAGTGCATTGAATAATTAAACACGGCTACTTTCCAAAGGAGAAGGCCTTGTGTCCAAAACTGTATTTTTTGGAAATATTCTGAAATACGCACAGCATCAGGTGGAAACAAAGCAAGAACTAATACAGATCTAATCACGTTCCTAACCATACTAATCTACAGAGGGATGATCCAGATCAAGAAGAGGAAAGAATAACTCATAACCTAGGTCAAAATGAAACACTGTCTAAGGGATCTGTGGATTTGAAGAGCTATATATTAAAACCCTATATACTGCTTTCTCAACAAACAAAATACCATAACTCCGTTAAAAATAAATGGTAAAAATCTGTCCCCATAACCAAGTTGTTATAACGAAACCCGCCATGCATCTCCTTTACAAAGGTGTTGTGAGGCATGATTCATTAGGTTTATAAAGTGCTTTGAAACCCTGAGATGAAAGATGCCCAAGAAACGCAAAGTATTGTCATTACAAAGCAGTATTATCATTGTCATCAAACAAAGTGCTGTAGGAAAGGACGCTTTTACACATGAATTAATTTGTGATTTTAACAGCTCACATTCCAGTGTAAAGCTGCTCTTACTATTAGACCCAAACCCGGATCCAGGGAGTGAAACTATTGTGAATATATTTGTGCATTCCCAGCTCCCAGATGTCATCGGTAGCCAGAGAACTGCATCCGAATTACAGCTTAGCAAGGCACGGTCGCATTTAGTCTCTGTCTGCCAATGCAGCATCTACCCAGGCAAGTGGCAGCTGCGGGAGCACCTTTCCTGCAGGATGCCGTGCATATTAATAGTCTCTTTTGACTTTATGCAAGCGTTATTCTAGAGCACAGTGTCCCAAAGAAAAATATATGCAGATAAATGAAATAAAAAATGAAAGCATAATTTTTTTAAAAATGGCCCTTTCCCTCTAAATTTTGCCAGGTAAAAGAGATATTTCTCCCGCTTCTCCATCCAAATGAATCATTTTCTGTAAGTAACAGAACTTCACAAATAGCTTGAATCTCCCCAGAATTCCTTCATTATTAGCTGAAAACTGAAATTTTTTTTCCCCTGGTTCTAGCTGGCGGCATGGCTCACATTGAGGAGCGCATCGCGGCACCGCATCAGGGCAGCGATGCCTCGGCGCTCCCGGCCCGGACCCCGCTCAGCGCCACGCGGGGTGGCCGCGGGCTCCCCAGCGCCAGCAAAGCGCCGCCGAGGGCTGCCTCCACCCGCGTCCCTGCCCGCCCAGTACCCACCGGTCTTCTCAAGGTTCAGCTGCACCACTCTGGAAATCTGTCACTTCTGTTCACTCTTCTAAAAGCAAGCAAATGAAATCAAGGTGTAAAAGGTTACATTGTTCATTGATCTTAAAAACAGGCTGTGACAGGTGTGATTTTCATAGGTGTTGGTTTCAGCAACATTCCTCAGGTGAATAGCATTGAAATTAAATTCCTGCTTTGGTTCATTAGAATATGCAGCAGGTTAATACATTTATAAATCATAATTAACTACTCCTTTCGGTTTTACTCCACTCCTGAACTGTTTTGCATTTGTTTGTTACTGTTTAGGGGCAGAGAGTAAATGCGTATATTAAAGATTTTGGACCTAATTATTCCCTCTCCTGGATAAAAGCAACTTCTATTGATTGCAACTGAAGTCATTTGTTCCTGCCGGGGAGGACCAAGCTCCCCTTGTTTTTTCTCCATGTAAACCTAAACAACGTTACTGACTTCAATAGCGCTGTCCAGTCTTCACGTATCGGGCCTGTGACCACTTACACCTATGGCTATTAAATTCTGGTATTAATTCACAAAACTGTATTGAAGTCAATGGAGCTGTGCCAGTTTTCATCTGCAGAATATTCTGCCCATTATTCCTGGCATCACACAATTATAGAAAAGTTCTACCAGACTCCTTGTTTTTATCAAGAAACAGTTTCTTTAAATCAAGTATATTGTATTGTACAACACTTTAGAAAAGGCTTGAAAAACCAAGGGAGTATAAAGAGTAGATTACTGTATTACTTACAATATGGGGGTGGAATAGCTTCATTTTTATGTAAATTCCTCTAAGGAATGATGGGTTCCTTTTGCCTTCATAATGCTCCAGGTAACTGTAATTCTTTGTGGAAACATCGTGTCAGATATACAGAAAAGGTTTCCATTAGAATACACTGGAAACTAACATGTGTGTTACTTTTAATAGCATAATAGACTAGTTTTGGAGCAGTTTCTTTGTTTTCCTTCCTTTTACTGATGGCTTGGGACATAATTATCAGCTTTCTCAGCTCTTCGCACAGAATCGTTTGGGGTAATTAGTTAAAGGACACACATGCCATGTACAAAGGGTGAAGAGCAGACAGCACGGCTGTTATCTCTGACCCCAACCAGGCATCAGACAAGCTGGACATACGTGCTCACCGTTCAGAGGAATGACTAGCACAGTGCTAATCCCGTCTACTAAGTGATTAGCGTAGTGTTAAAGTGCATAGTGAGGAAGGTGAGGATTTTGTTCCTGGGGCAGTTCAGTATGACATCTCCACACCACAGACCTATCTACCACAGCCTGGCCTTGACCGACGCTTGCCTGCCTAAGTCTCTTGTTACAGAACAGTATCTGAGTAATGCTTCCTAAAACATGACTTCCAAAAGAATAAACAAAATTTTAAAAATCTAATAAATAGCAATATATTCTCTCCCTTCCTCATACCAGGACAAATTATTATCCATACTCCATGGCCATACAAACTTAATTCCCCATCTAGAAGAGCGATGTGGAATACATAGGACATACTCCACGGCTCAGGAGGCTCTGACTGAGCAGCCAACTCCGCAAGCGCCAACAGCTCCTGCCTGCCCTAGCAGTGGAGAAGAACCAGCAGCCCACCACTACTTCATGTCTTACAGGGTCTTTAGGGAAAGGTCATAAAGTACACAAGGAAATCAGTGTTGCTTAAAGTACAATTCACTCTCCACAACTTCTTATTTGGATCACTTCTCTGATTTAGAATACAACTTTTCCTTTCATGCTGCTGTTCTTCAGGTCACCACTGCACCCACTTACATTTATGTCATTGCCAAAGAGAGGTATGCTGTTTCTTTATGTTGATCTTTGTCCCTCTGCACTTCACAATGTAGTTATAAAAAATGAAGTGCTGTTTCCTACTAGAAAACTTAGAGAGACATGAAAAACTGTCCAAGAAGTGCACTAAAACAATATAAAATGAAGGAAATGAAAAAGTATGGAAGAAAACCACATATTGCTGTTTCTGTTCAAAGCACAGACTGCCTGAAAGAATCCAGTATGAATGTAACATTGAGGTGACCTACAAAAGTCATAAACACCTGATGTTTGAGCCACAAGATAGAAGAAAACTAGGCAAGACATCAAATGCAGTATAAAGCAGTGAGGATAATAGCTACAAGGCAATGTACAAAGGTGAAAGAAAAGAGATATTACAAGAATCCTAAAATAAAAAGGTGTTAATTGCCATTCTGCTTGAAAGTATGCAATTTTCTAATGCATTCTAACTAGCTATATTATTCGTATTAGTACAGAAGAACATTTCAGGTAGAGGACTTCAAATATAGAGCAAAATAAAATAAAATCTAAATAAGAAAACATGGAATATTCTGAATAAATTGAACTCATCTGACCAGTTTTAGAAAAATAAAGCATGAGATACTAATACGCTGCCTTTAATCATCACATCATCCTTTGTAAGCAATGTCTTAGTGAGCAGGCTAACATGATTATTTGTATCATTTAGCACAACCATCTGGAGACAAATAAAATGTTTTTAGGAGTCTTGGGGCTTATTCCTTTATAATGCTAGTCATAGCTTTGCTTAAACTATCACTTTAAAAATGAAAATGCTTGCTTTCTAACTAACTGTTATATTTACTGTTAAAATAAACACATAAAAATGCATTTTCTTCTTGAGTTTTAGACATCATGTTCCCTTAGTCAACAGAAAATTGCAGGAAAATACATCCTCAGCTGTTCAGGTTCCAGGCAAGGAGATACGGAGCACGTGAAAGCTTTGGAGCTCTTCCCATACATTTACAGCCCTAATTCGGTGGCTGAAATCACTTCTTAGTCTCCAAAAAAGCTTATTAGAGTTTAGGAGCTCCCTGAGAAACCTTTTGGGAACAAGTCAGACTCTACACTGCAGTCCCATCACTACAGATTAGGAGTGCCTATACCCAGTATCATTTTCTGGAAGTGTTCATACATGTTTTCTGACAGGAGCAGTATCTCTGTTTTCCTCCACTGATGGTTTAAATGTGGTAAGATGCCCATTCAGATAACATTTGAAGTATAATTTTCCAAAAAATCAAGAAAGTAGAATTCATGATCTATATTAGAAAATCCTAACTCAAATAAGGAAGCTATTTTTTCAAAGGTGGTTAAAAATAATATGGTATAGAATGGGGAAATAAAGATGACTTCCATCATTTTCTCTCAATTAGTGTTTCAAAGACTTTGGGATAAAAAGTTATTGTTCTGGATTCTTACGCCATCATTGCTTGTCTTGTTTCTAACCTTTATCATGCTCTCTATTGCACAAAACGAGGGCCGCACCTGACTGTCTTGCCTTTTCTAGCCTTACTTACAGTAAATCTTCCTCTTTCAAGGATACTGCAGGGAATCGTCCTCACCTTGAAAAGTCTACCCCATTTCAGCTGAAATATTTATTCTGGCCTTAGTCATTTCTCCACTGTTACAACATTTCTCTTCAACATTTTTCCTAAATCCTTTTGGAATAGACCATACTAGGACCCGAATTACACACAGTCTATGCTGATTAGAAAAGCTGCACCATAACTAATTTCTCCCTCTGAATTTTCTTGCATAAGAATGAATTTCTGATATTAGTATGGGACTAAATAACACATGCTGCACAAGTCGTGATCCTATCATCTTGAGGGCTTTGGTCACACAGGTCTTAGCATTTACACATTTTCTCGGGGGAGCCATAAAAATCCTCAAACTTTGACAGCGCTAAGAGGTTTATATGTACTAATACATTCATCCAAACATACCAAAATACTCAATGAAGAAATATTTTAGACATTTTTATTAAAATCTTCTATTAGTGAAGCTCCATCTGTGACCTGTTCCTATTGACTAGCTCAATGCAATATAGCAGTATCTCCTAATCCAGCCCAAAGAAAGTCTAGATGTTACACATCTTACACTGCTGCTACAGTGAACAGTGCCTCCATCAGGAAAAACCCACTAGGGAAAACAGTAAGGAAATTTTATGAAAAAATGTAGCACTGCCTCTGTTTGAAAAGCATTTTGTTATTCCTTGAATGAAGACTACTACATAAAAATAAATTGGATGCTACATTGTAGATGCCAAACTGTCTAGCTGCTAGAACAGAGAAACAGCTATTGAGTTGGTAGGAGATAATTAGGGATGATGATAGGATAGCTCATAAAATCTCCCAGGAGAAAAAATAATTGATTCCAGACTATTGATAAGATAATTCCAGTCTATCTTCCTATCTCTTCCTCTGCTTCTTTTTTCTTCTTTCTTTCTACATTACTAATACTCTTATTTAAACTTCAGCTAACCTGTTAAGAAACAGCAGTAATAATTGTATTAAATCAATAGTGTGGTATATAATCTCCTTGCTTTTTGCATTAATGTCAGGGTGTTTTATCCATTTTTAACATAACATTCTTCATGGTCCCAGTGTGATAAGAATGTATTTTCTATGTTTGCAGTGCTTTCAATTGTTACTACACGGACACTTACTGATTCCAAAAATTCGAAAAATGCAACAGTGACCAAAATTAAGTTCCTCGGCTTAATTTCTTCATCCTGACTTATTTCAGTCCTGGGCCTTTCCCTAGACCTCTCCATGCCACAGCAACTGCTCAGACCCCAGTATCCTCCAAAATTCAGATCAGAATTATTTAAAATTTCTGAAAAGCCTCACTAACAAGGTGATAGGTAAGTACTAGAATACTGGTGGTGATGTATACCTGGCAATAAGGGGAAGTGGTGCAACGTTAAAGAAAAAAACATAGCATACCTACTTTTCAGTTTTGTTGTAATTCTGAATATCCTATTACACTAGCAGAGATTTTTATGATTTCAGTTCTGCAGAGTATAAATGTCTTCTTAACAGAATTAATAGCTATAAGTATTATGGCTACTAAGAAGGTACTAGCAAAAGCGTTGTAAAGCATTAAAAATATTAACATTAATGTTTAAAACAAACAATGCTTATAAATGAAACTGTGAAATTAAATAAAAATCTTTCTGGTGGCTCTCTATTTTAAGGAAATGTTTGGGTCTTGCTCTCAGAAATGCTGTTAGGAAATTCCTTCAGCGTTTCCTTTATGTGCCTGACTATGCACATAGAAAATGGTGTGGACTCCACAAGATGAGATAATCCTTGGAAGAGAAAAGAGATGGCTTAGAAAACAGGACTTTAGGCAGCCCCGCACAGAAGCCCTGAAACACCCAAGCAAGGCTGGAATTTAACGGCTCCGCTGGTGACTAGAACTGCGCTGGCATATAATTACTCCGTCTCCGTAATGTCAGCGTGACGCTTCCAGTGACAAACGGAGGGCATGCGAGAACAAATGTTACTTTTTACAGAAGAATAGTATTACTTACGTTCTTTGATGAATACAGTTAATAGACAGCAAACTTAGCTGGGGAAACCCTAAACATATGTGACACACAACATGCTGAAAAGAGACAAAGTCAAACCGGGCGCGTATCTGTAACGGGGAACCGGGCATAGCAGTAAACAAGAGCAAGGATGGAGGCTTCGGTGCTTCCTGTCTAGATGCTTTTCTGATTAAAATATTATTGCCACATGCGCATCATGGGGCCCAGTGCAGTAAAGCAAAAGGATAAGATTTATTGCACATAAAAGGTCAAACTAGATAATTTAATGGTTCCACCCAGTCCTGACTTTAAAAACACTTTCTGATTACTTACTCTCTGGTTTCTGTACATGTGCACATCTTTCTAAGTGCCTGCACTATAGAGGAGCAGTGAAAGAATTTCCTTCATCCTGCCCCTTTACTCGCAACTACTACTGTTCTCCACACTGATTTTTCTGTGGAGAAGAAACAGGATGGCAAAAGTCTAGTATCTCTTCTTAATACAGGTTATATAACTAGCCCCCATATGGCTTATATTTTTAACACTAAAATTCCTTACCAGCAAAGGGTATGGGTGCTCTAAAGTATGTACCAGGCAGTCAAAGGCTAAAATAATAATTTGATATATTTGTGTGCCATGCAGATTTCACTACATATTTCAAAATTAGTATTGTTTTTTCAAAGTTACAAAATTTTGGCTCTTCATACTGAAAATACTAGTTCATACTGAAACAATGAATGTTGCTCAAATGAAAATGTTAGTTTAGATTTTTTCATATTTATCTAATGTTCATGTTTCACATTGACTTTGACTTTCATAATCATAAATATTTATCCTTTTTTCTGGGCAAAAGAATGTACAAGGATGCATTCAAGGCATACGTTCAGAAGGAATAAAACTAGGAAACAAGTGCTATCTACAGAAATGGCTATGAAGAGGCTTGACAAGATTAGTTAATATGGCATAACTGTAAATGGAAGAGCCAAATTATATAATTTTGGAAAGACAATGCTGATTTTGAAATATGCAGTGAAATTTGTATGGCACACAAATATATCAAATGATTTACAAGTCCTTTCCATCTCAATTTCTATGATTGGAAAACCTAAAGAGAGTACTACGAAAAACGCAGTTTTCCCTGTGTAAATATATGGAGTAGCTATCCACCAATACTATCTTCACATAACCAAAACTTGAGCTGTTACAATGCATTTCAGTCTTTTCACAGAAGCAGATGTCTATTCAAGCACTTGTTGAAACTAAGCATGTCAATTTGAGGGAAATAAAAATTAGTTTCAGCTTAGAATTGTACATAATGAAGACAGAATTCTAGTCAAAATAAAGCAAAAAACCACATTATTTTCCTGGGTTGAAGCATCAGATATATTGTTTCCCTTTTTTTCTTAACTTATGAATTTGAAAAATGTTTCCTCGTTAGGATATAATCATGAACATGCACCAGAAAGATCTAAACTGAAGATACTCTCTCAGTAAGCAATGAAAGAAACAGATTTTGAGAGGCAGGATTCTGATTTTGTAATGTATATACATAATTGCAGCTATGAAGGAGAAAGCATAAATTGCCACAAACACCTGCAGCCAATCCACTTTAAAAAGTAAATAGAACGGTTCTAAAATTTCATATTTAGCCCCCAATATATTCAAGTCACAATCCAGCAGAGGAAAATAAAACAAACTATATCTACCCAAGTGGCTAAAGATCTAAAAGCTTAAAAAAAAACAGGAAAAAATTCTGCATCAGATCAATGATTTGACAGAGACATTATGTAGAGATCTTAAAATACTTCAGTTTTAAAATTTAATCTGAATGTTTTTCTACAAACAATCTATTTTGTTGTTTTATCTAGAAGACAGTGATGAGAAATCTCCAAAGGTGCACAGACCCAGTCTTTGTGTTGGGTACAACATTCAAATAATCCCTGATATTTTGCTTGGAAAGTCTGGTTTGTGAGTTTCCAGAGAAACCTGTATTGATTTAACACAGATGTCACCTACAGGTAAGACAAATTATCTTCCACACAGCACCAAAATCCTGAGTGGAGCAGGGGAAATGATGCCATGTAAGCAACACAGAGCTAAAATATCTCAAGCTACTGCCACTCATTCACGTACACGCATTAAGTAAGCCATAAGGTATGGCTAAATATCAGGAACCAGAAGCCTTTAGGGGAGTCAGTGGCAGAGCACAGAGATCTGCACAAGCACATGCAGTCTAGCATATATACTCCTCAAAACTTTTCTCCAAGCTCTGAGCTATAACATAAAGAAAGCCACATACTGACCAATCTTCTCCATCCTTAATACATTTATTAGCCATTAGGATAAATAGCTTTAGTCTCCTTTCTTCCATTCATTCTTTCAGAGCAAAAATTTTTTTTTTTTTTGGACAAGCAGAGCAGATGTGAGGAACATGTGGATATCAGGAGAGTTGATTTAACTAACCACATTGAGGACATGATTTTCCACCCCTCAGTTACTTTTTTGGAGGAGAAAGTAGGAGATGCAGCATAAAAACACAATAGGTAGAACTTAAGAAGAAGAAACTTGGCTATGAAGCAGTTGCTGGTAAGAGTGCTGATACTGTGTTTCTCCCCTTGGACCAATTGTTTCTGGAAATTTTCTGAACATGGATACGATTCTATGATGGTGCAATTGGAAGTCAGTAAATCTGAGCTAATTTATTCCAGCAGAACATTTGCCCTTGTAAGACAAACTTCAAAAATCATAAAAACGAACCCGCTATGAAGGATGTACACAATTCCAAATGGAACTTCACTGACTTAAAAACAAACAATAGTCTGTTAGAAACTGGCAGCATTCCCAATAATAATATTTAAACAAGGAAAGACAGAATACAATATGCATAGGCATTCTCTAACTATTTTTAAATGACATATTACTGTATACTTTATGAGAAAAGTTCAACTAGACTTGTCAAATAACTCAAGGTCCAGCTATGTAAATGCTCACAGCATATAAAAAATGCCTGCTTTTTTCAAAAGTTCGATTTCTGTATAGTTACTAAAAATCTCCTTCGAAGCTCCCAGCTGAGAGCTACCATCTTGTGTGCCAGCAAGAACATCACATGGATTTTCCTACACAGTTTCTCGTGACAGAAACTGGTTTTAAAATGACCGATGCAATGGACTGTTATGACCTGACTTATACTCTGAGGGGCTGTGGACAAGCTGCCTCTGGGCTGCCCATCTTCAGATATTTTGCTCTTCAGGGAGCAAATTTTGCTTTCCCTAGAACGCGACGTCTGCTCTGCTGAACCGTCTCCGCCAGTGTTCAAAGACCTTGAAGCTTCTGGGGAAGCTACTGAAGAGTCAGTACAGTTTGTTCCAGCAAAAACTCCACCAGCGCAAAATCCCTTAGATTTAACTGCTTGTCACTGTCTGAGCCCCAACTCATAGCCTAATTGGAAATTTTTACACTGACACATATTTATAGACTCCGTCTCATACTTCAAGATGGACAAGAGTTATGGCTCCACACTGGGCTTTTCAAAGACTTCTTTATCATCAAATAACAAAGTGAAACCCATCAGTACAGACCCGTGGATGAGATTAGATACGTTTTTAGGTCGCAAGCTAAAAGCTTGCTAATGCTTACAGGCATTCCTTGTCTAGGAATGTTTGTTAATTTGAACTCCCCTCCCTTGCTGTGTTTCTTTAATCTCCCAACCAGCTGTCTCCCATAAAAAGATATTTCTGTTTTTAGTTACAAATCTGTTTAGAGATAAAACTTGCTCATAAATACACAACTGCATACATGGTCTTTTTTTGCTGACAGTAGAAAACCAAGTCCAGATGAAAAATATTAAACTTTGTTTAGGAAAAGGAAATGTATTTTACTTGCTCAAAGTATGTCACATGTTTTATAGATGCTGTGGGTTTTAGGTCTAGTGTGACACTGTGGAAGAACTCACTGAAACAGCCATTTTTGTCACCTTTTCAGATTTAGAGCTCATAAGAATGGGATAAATTGAAACTTTCACAGTACATGAAGGTACGTTTTGTGTCTCAGTTCACAGAAGTATTTTTGCCTACCTACATAGCACTTCAACATAGGAAATACTTAGTGCAAACAACAAAGAACTCCCCCAAACCCCACAACTTTCGCTTTTCTAATAACACCAAAACAGCTGTTTTTTCCTAACTTTTTAAACTTTTTCTAACTTTCTAACTTGTTTTCCCTTCCCCTGATTTCTCGTAGATGGCATTAGCCATGATTGTGTTGTAAAGCACAAGGAGGAACCATCCTTCTCTTGGAGCTGAGCAAGAGCAGGATGGGAGCACATGAACCTCTTACTCAAGACACGAAACGTCTTAGCATGGCCCCAGTTATATAGACCAATGTTGGGTGATTCTGTGCAAAAGATTCACCAGTATCCTACCTGCTAAACACAAAAGCATAGCATCTGACCAATACTACAATCTCATTATGGCAGCGACCTATGTGCACCCCTGATGGTGCCATAAACACTGGGTCTTGTCACTGTGGCACCCACAGGAACTTAAAGCTAAAAAAGCCCACCAAAAATTGGGAACTGATGACCAGAAGAAAAAGGAACATCTAGGACCCAGAGAGGACCAATCTCTTCCCCCAGGCATCTCCGCAGCAGGACTGTGTCTAGCCTTGGTTACAACCTAGTTAGACTGCGCTGAATGTCAGAATGATAATTGGCTTCTTCCTTCTTCCATTAGGATAAAATATATCCACTGTGAGGTACCCAGCTTAGTTCCAAAAAGACTTCCTTTACTTGCGTACAACTAGTGCTTCGCTGATGCTTAGGTGGTAGAATCATGGCAATGATAAAATGCCTAAGTAGGTTTTTCAAAGGACACTTCATTATATTCCAGATAAGAGGAGGAGAGCAAGTCTAGGACCTGTAGAGAAATATATTCCCAAAATTTTCAGGAAATCCAGATTTTAACTGAATAAATTATACCAATTTCTTCATTGTATATTCACTACAGTTAATCAAACCAGAGTTCAACATCACTGGGAATGACAGCTTCAAGTATAATTAATGACTGCAAGCCAGGACCCCTGGTTAAAACATACACACGTTTAGATTGTATTTAAGCACTTTTACTAGAACATGTTAAGAGTTCTTTAATTTCCCTCTGCTCATACCGGAGGGCACCACTTTTAAAGTAACCTCTATCTTCTGAATACTTCTGCTTCACACTAAAATGATTTTTGGATATTTTATCAGAGATGAATTGAACTACTTCTTCCTGTAAAGTCAAACTAATGTAAAAGAGCTTTCTGATGCTGAATTTTACTTCTGCAGAAAATACCATTTCAGTGATACCCAAGCAACATTCTGCAAAATGTTTCTGCTCATGCCTACAGGAAAACATATACTGCCCCAAATCTATTATCCCTCCATTTGTCAGCTGCTAACTGAGGCCCTGGAAACTCACCTCAGTAATACTTCAGAATTTAACCAAGGATATTTTTGTATATGCATAAAACATGTAATGCTCTAGTCTTATGCAATATATCTTCATTATTAAATGATTATTTGAAATGTATTTTCATTAACAGTTACTTTACTCCTGCTGCAGTTCAGCATACAAGTCTGTGGAAAATCAAGTAAAAATAAAGTTGTATAAAATATATGAAAATTAATTCTACCAGCCTCAAAATATAAAGATCTTACGGACAATGTGTCAAAACTGCATGTTTTAATGTAGAGTATGAATATTTACAATTGAATTTACATATTAGTAGTTAAATGTTGTGGGCTGTATTCGTTCTCCCAAGTGAATTCACATCTGAAGAGCCTATACAGTCTGTCAGTTAGTTATGCCATGCAGTTATTTTATCTAAACTGCTTTTCATGGGAGGCCCATGCCATTTAGATTCTGTAGTGATAGGTGCCTTATAAATACCTGCGATAGATAAAGGTGACTGACAGCAGCTAAAAGGAAGCAGCAAACTGCTTCAAGATGGGAAATGCTTCCTTGGTCTTCACCTAAGGAACAGGCAGCTCAGACACAGCAGTGCTTCTGCCAGTGCTTGTTCACCTTGTATATCAGATTTTTTAACACAGCTGTGTTTTCCACTTGTTTGTTTCTGTGTAATGAGTACGCAAATTCAAGGGTCAGAGCCGAGAGCGAGGAACTTCAGCTCTGAAGTAGATGTAAAATTAATTATCTTGAAAGATTTGGGGCAAACAGCAATCTTCTTGGGGTCCTTCTTCAGATAAGCCTGTGATTCTAGCACCCTTTGAGAAGCCTCTGAAAGTACCTGGCGCTCTTCAGGAAGATAAGCAGAAATTCAGTAAAAAAAACAGAGAAGTTCCACCAGATACCAGTCCATCTGGCCATGCTCTGCTCATGCTTACCCCGATCAGAGCCATATGACTCTCAGTGGTTGCTGCAATATTATACCAAGGCTATTGAGGGCAGAGTACATCCTTCCAATTAAAAAAAAAAAAGACAAAATGAAGACTTATCTAAAACTAACTTTAAAAGTAATGATAATAAGAGTAGTAACAAAATGGAGCTCCTAGGTACCCCATCTGTAAATTAATTAAAGAACTTATTACAGGCAGAATAAATATCACACACAGGCTTGTGTGGCACAGTTGAAAAACGATCTGACAAACATGATGCCTCTGGAGGAATGAACTAGCAGTTAAATGAGACAGGTTAATACCCTGCTTACATCCACAGCGCTCCCTTGTAACTGCTGTGACTCGAGACTAAAAGCTTTAACCAATAAAAACTATTAAACCTAGGCAATAAAACAGTGCCAACCCCAAAAGACCATATGACTATGGATCAATAAGTGGCATTTCCTTTAGCAATAATGACATAGGGTTTTCAGTCTGGAAATATTTTTTCCTGCTTTACAATTGTAGAGAGAAAAATAAAATCTGGTCAGGTCTAAGTTTAAAGAATTAAAAGCACAGGGAACAAGCAGAAGAGACTCATGGGGCAATCACTGCCCACATGATAAAAATGAGACAGGGACAACTCATCACATTTGTTCTCATGGGTCTATCTCTTCAGGGTGAACGCACCCACGTACTCACCCAAAGTTACCGTTAGTTTTTAAGAGGAAAGATATATTTTAAATAGCAATCCACCAGATATTCTGCCAAGCTTCTTCAGCTTCTATTGAAAATATAGTAACAAGACTAATATTAATGAGAGTGGTGTCGAGTAATTCACTTCTGGGATTCAGGCACTGCATAGAACCGCTAAGTCAGTTCTGTGCTACTTAGGAAGGCAAAACTTGCTTGCACTTAAGCAAGATTTCCTCTAGGAATCAGGCCTTTAAATGTTAAAGCACTGTCCTCTCAGCTCAAGGGTTAGTAGGGCCGGAGGGAGTCAGGCCAGGGAGATCTGCGTGGTCGCAGGATATGGAACTCCTCTCCCTCCAGACATACAACCAGTTGATTGCAGACTTTTTTATCCTTTACCAGATCTTCATCACTGTGTTTTTGACTCACATGTTTTTCAATGCATAATTTGATGCATTTGTAATATATTGTTTAAATGAATATACTTATGGAGACAATAATATTCTTATGAAACAAAGAGGGAGAAAGAGCTCAAGACAGAAGTCAAGGAATATCGACAGAAGGTAAATAAAGATATTTTCCCAGCATGTTGTGTATCAAAAAAATCTTCCCCTTCTCACCCTTTTGCAATGTTCCTGATAAGAGCAAAGATTCCTAGCTTGACTTCTACATTAGAAGAAAATTGAGGATGAACTAGCCACACAAATGCTCTCTACCAAACTTCATGAGGAGCTCTGAGCTAGCTCCCCAGCTCTGTCAGGCTTCTTTTGTGTTTTCAGCTAAAATTCACACCCTGCATTTCCGTTCTTGTGAATCATTCTGTTGTTCATTTTTGATGATCAAATGTATCCTGTAATGATCAATAAGTATCCTGTAAAATGAGGGTATCCATGCTTACCTCTGAAGGCTGTCACAGAGTTTCATTAATGAAGTCTGACGGGAAGATAACGCAGATCCCTGGATGCTCTGGACTTGTGATCTTCCAGCCCTGCAATCCTTCCTGTCCACCTTACTGCTAGAGGCATGGGGGTGTTGTATCTACACAGTACATTTACCTTACTCACCCGGACACTGAGCCCACCTAAGCAGCACCACATTTCATTTTTTCATGAAAAGGTACAAAAAAATGATATAAAACCATGAAGAAATCTTAATTAACTGAATGACCCATTTGACAAAAATTACTCTGATATTACAGTTACTTAGGCCTTAACAGGGTAGCAGCTTTATCTTTCTCAATGTTAAAGGCCTTGGGAAGTTAGACCAGCAATCAGAGTAATACAAAAAGCAATATGGAACATATATAAACCAAGCTGAATATCCTCAAATGTTTTCTCAGCGTGTTGGCTGTCACAAGATCAGGCACCTGGATAGTAAATTACTGGAGTTTGATTTGTGTAACAGGTATTTTGTGCGTGGTTAGCAAATTAGCAGAAGCAATTCAAAAACTCCCCATAGTTACTGGCATCCATGTTCCATTTTTGAAACGTCATTACAAGTTTACTTGGGAAGGAGCTTTGAAGGGCACTTTTCCAGAGAAAAACTTAAATACATTTTCATGGGTCAGTTTCTGGAGAGTATTATTGCTTCTGTTCTGAATTTTGACCTTCACATTATGAAAATCAAAGTCCTGCAAAGCCTTTTTTATATAAATTGAAATTAGGAAAATGTCACTTCTTACATTAGTAAGGAAGGCTCAGAAGCATGCATGCATGCATACACGCACATTCTGTATTTCAATTCCTAGATAATTTTCCATTTTTGTAAATGGAGTAAAAGGGAAGATTTCTAATAAGAATCGTTTCCATTTCCTTTTCTATGACTTGATTTTTCTCCCTTTGTCCACATATCAAAGAGAATATGTTCAAGGAGAGAAACAACAGGATAGAAAGTTTAAACTTTATCAGATGTAGGAACAGATCTTTTTGCTCCCCCAATTTTTTTTTTCTCTGTAGATATTGTATATTTTTTCTGGTTAGTGAAGCATTCATTTTGGACAAGCAGGCAAAAGTCAGGTGAGAAACTCGAGCTGCTGAGAGAAAGAAAACAAAGCATGGAAGGAAAAATCCTTATCCAAGCTACCTTAGCTCCCTGTAAAATCCGGAAAGATTTTCTTCCTCCATGATTCAAAGTCAATAGACGCAAGACCATATTGACCATTTGACAATAATGAGTAATAAAAGACTTGCATTGCTTTTCCCCATCACTAACAAGTGCCACAAAATCCTCATGTTTTAGTATATTCCTAGTCAGTCTTTCAATTATTTTTTAGAGTGCAACTAAAGTACAAGTAACATAAAGGTTATCTTTATTAAAGACTGCTTTTGTCTATTATTAGTTTTAAAATCTCAAGTCAGCTAACGTACTAAAAAAATTATAGGGCTAGTGGTTGTTCTGGGACTACAGACACAGACGGGTCAAACAAAACGGCAGGGAAGGGGAGGGCGAGAACAGGAAGTTTACTGCCGCAGCCACCGGTGAAGGTAGGAGGCGACTTCCTAATGGCACTAAGACGTCACAGTGGTTATTCTCCTAGAAAAGCTTAAATTCTGCATATATGATGCTTTGTCATTATCACAAGCCAAAGGATGTACATCTGTACACGTCAGTCCTCGGTCTTTTCCAAGACTTCTTGAAAGGTTATTGATTTCTAAAGACGGCACGACTCCTAACTGTCCTGAACTTGGCAAGAGCGGCAAGGTAGTCTGATTCACACTCCAACAGCTGTAATGAGCAGCACACTGTAACACTGAAGTTAAATACCTTGGGAGAGTCTGTGCAACACCCCCACACATTTCTAACTTTTGATTAGTGACGGGGCACAACATCAAACTCGCCAACCCAGAGCCGCACAGTGGCCAGGCGATGACCGCTGGGAAGGGAAGAGCAAATGGCACACCTAGGACGAAGGAACAAAGCATTTCTGCGGCAGAAAAGAGAAAATGGAAAGGAGGAAGGGAAGGAAGAAAAGTTCCTTCTTAAAAAGACGTTTTTATTTCAGTTGGATAGGTTAATGGATGAAGCTCAGATGAAGGAGCTTAAAAGCACTCAAAATGCAAACGCATATATGTTTCCAGGCTGCAAAACTATGAGTGAGAAATGCAGAACATTCCCAACAACTGCTGGTAAGACTTTTGCACCCAGAACCAGCTCATATATTCTGTCAAATAAGTAATTATTGAAAGATTAAAAGGAGTTTTAAAATAGATTATTAGAACTATTTCTGTAGCCTATGCCCATAAGCCCCAGCTCCACAGCGAGTGCCAAGATTGAGGGCTCAGAGGCAGAAAAAAAATCCAACTAATAAATTCAGCTTTGCTTTTGTGCATAAGGCACCCCCTCTCAACCTCATGCTGATAAAACCTTTATGTCACTCCATCACATATTCTCTCTCTCTCCCTCAATTTTAATTTGCGTTTTCCCACGTTGCATGTAGCATACGCAGAATACATGATGGTGCTTGGTATGAAGGTTTCATTAGCACTCATTTGGGATGCAGCATAACTCCCTCATGATTTTGCAACATGGGAGGGAGGGAGCCATTCCAAGTACCTCCTGCTGAAACATTTATAAGGCAACCAGCTCTCACCCACTTTCTCTTTCACTCCACATCCACCCTCCGCCCACACGCTCTGCCTACCCTAGTGCAAGCTCAATTTTGTTTAGTTTCTAAGACTTGAATAAACAGACCAAAGCAGTGTACGTGTGCACCCAGTTACTGTATCCATTTTTATATTAATATAATTTGAAATCCTCAATTGTGTGGTTTTTGGTGATATTTTGGATTTGGGCTTATTTTGGGATATTTTGGATTTTGGACTTAAGTCATAGAATGACTCAAGCTAAAAAACAAATTAAAAAAAATCCTTACTTTAATGTCCTTCCACTCTTTGGCTTTTTCTATAGAAATACTGCTGAGACCTGTTACAAGAATTCAGTTAACATTATACCTTTAAGTACAATATAACTTCTGAGGAATCGATGTATTACAAAGAGTTCCAAAAAAGCTGACGAACGTAACCATGTTAGCAAGATGCAATTGTGGGTATTCCTTTTCCTGCTCATGGAAATTATAAGCGAATGTGTATTTATTTTAGCTAATCATTCAGTAAAAATGCCAATAACATGTCTTTGAATGTATTTGTCATTTTAAAATTAGGTACTATACATAGTCTCTAATTGTACTGGGAAAAACTGTGTTGATATATAAAACTATCAGCAAGAGTAAGAGACTTTTGGGTGGAATGAAGTGTTAACGAGAGCTCATTACCTTACTGCAAATTTTGAGATACTGCATGTTTTTCTTACAGTCCCAGCTCCCTGAGCAGGATAAATTTTATTTCTCTAAAAAGGTAAAAAAAAGTAAAAATATGGCTTCCATCTGAAAAGTAGAGTAAAAGGATAAATAATTTAGTTCCCCATTATTTGAAACTATCCTTAATTACTCAGAATAGGGCAATTTATGACTTCCAAATAAGTGCAGTTAGCAAAATACAGACTATTTGGTATCTTTCAAAATAGAAAATAGCAGGGGATTGCCCATGAGAGGAAGACGGAGCTGCCCCTCCTGACAGTAGGCATAGCCGCACCAACTAGAGCCACACAGCTCATCTGCGCAGTGCCAGGCTTCCAGCCGCGGCTACTGCAGGAAACATGAGAGCATTACTTCTGCTGATTTCAAGACTAACAGGGATATAAGAACCTCAAAATATTTATATACTAATAATGATATAAGACGCTTTTATTAGTTTTAGAGGATTTCTTAATGACTTGATTTATAAAGGTTATTTTCAAATGTTAAAAATGCATAGACATGTATATGCAGATACACAGATTCTGCGTAGCTTTTTAGTTACATGTTCTGTAAGAAGATAGGCCTTATATACATATTCAATTACAAGTTGAAGCATCTTTAATAAAGTGTGTGTGTTTTCCTTAAATTTCTTAATGCTTCCAATATTAAATTGCGTTGGAGTACACCAGATTTTCTGTTACATTTAAATGTCTGGCCCAACTTACCATATAATGAAGTGGCAAAAGTGTAAATAGCATAAAAATTCCACTGATAAGAAATTTCCTTGTCTACACTTCTATCTATTGAGCCCCTAGAATAAATAAAATGAAAACAAAACAAAACCGAGAGTTTCTTCTAGGAGACATCTTTAGATCAGACTGCACTTTGTTTCACTTTCAAATATTCATGCCACTTATGTGGGCAATGCTGTATTTCCATAAATTACAGATAATTATGTTTGATTCTTCTTAGAAGGATACACATCCTTTCTGCATCTGCTAGACGACAAAAGGCAATGATCTCATTGTTGCGGCACCAGCATCACAGCGACACCGTTGGGACCGCATCCATTCGGGAAGGCTTCTATTCTCCCTCGCTTTACAGCTGGCCAAAGAAACACCGGCAGGGCTGAATCCCCGTTTACAATGGTATTTCTCTGCCTGTTTGTATCCTTGGACATATTTTACAGATTTTTTCTCAGATAAATTAAAAGTGATTTAGTCCATTTCTTTTGTCCTTCAATACTCAATTTAAGGCATCCTTGTGCGCACAGCTCTAGCGTAAGTTTGATTTAAAAAATTAAATTCAGTACTCTATACATTCCAAATTTAGCTGTTGATACCTAGTAGATAATGTATTACACAGGAAAATTGCAGCACAGATACACATGCACTTCTCTGTTGCACAGCGGTGAACACAACAGCAGAAACAAATACGCATTACGTACGTTTGGATTTCATGAAGGAGGCCACATGTTTTCCTGCATCTCTCTATTGCTTGGTATTCAGCCTGTCTGTGCCATGAGAGTTATTTATCTAAAGGATATACAGCTGAGAAAAAGCTGTATAATTTATTCCAGTTCATATAGGGTCTAACACAAGAGGACTAATTCTAATTGGTCTTTTTGGACACTATCTAAAACCAAACAGAGAATGGTAATAATAGCAAACCGTACTTGTTCCCATCAGCTTTTTCTCCTATCATTTATTTCTTGTGCCCTTCACTGAAAAGATTGAAAAATGCTTTTGTTAGCAAATCAAAGGTTTGGTTTTTATTGCTGGTCTTTAAAAAGGGAACTCTGGTTGACATTTCCTAAATTAAAATTCCCTCATTTTATGGGAGCTGGGCAATGGTATGACCCAGTTTCACCTCTGGATACAGAGGTTTTCCAATTAGTTGCAGGAATTACCAACGCAACTATGAAAATGAAGCCCTCAAATCAAAACTAATGAAAGGCCCCACAAAACGCTTTGAATCACTGTGATTTCAAAATGTTTAACAAGAATTGCCTCATCGAGTATTGTTCCAGCTTAGAGACCCTCTTTAAAGGGATGTGCCTGGGTCAGCCTGGTGGTGTTTCCATGAATGGCTCCTGCAGGACTTTGGCGGCATCACCAGTTTCATCGCCTGGGCTCCAAATGCAAGGCACACTCCCCTCCAACCTCAACTCAGACCGCTTGTATATACAACAAAACAAATGACAAAAACCCTACCAAAACAAAATGCACCACTGCACACACAATTCTCCCTCAGGGAGAGAATCAGAGAACAAAACAGATGAGACAGATGTAAGTCATGTTGCTTAATATACTCCTGGAAGGCACTCATAAAACGCCTATTTTAAAAATAGAACAATTTCCTCTTTCTGCTCCTTTTTTTCCACACCGTGGCAATAACATCTTATCCTGAAATTGAGAAGAAAGTTTAGTACAATTACCCTAGGCTCACCTCATCTCAGAAAAATGGGAATACAGCGTTTGTCCTAAAATGGGCATAAAAAATTTCAGGTTGACCAGCCCTATGAAAAGCCACAAGAGATGAACAAGGGCCAGGGCTACCAGGAGGAAGCAACCTAAAGCCTCAAATATTTCACACATTATATTCAATTAAAAGGAAGATAAAATAACTTGAAGGAAGTATTTTGATTGCATTTCTGCACAAATATAGCTACATTTCTATTTGCATAGATGCAAGTACCTACCAGCACCAAGTTACTTGAATAAATATTAAGCATTTTTTTAGAACAATCCTGTTTTTCTATTTCTATTTTTTTTCACCAATGAGCAGAGACGATAACAAAAAAGACCATTGGCATAAACAATAAAATACACTGATGTACTGTAGGTATTAGCTATAGCTTGACCCATGACAAATACACTTTCTAAATTTCTTATATGTACTTTAGGCAACTGTGAGAGCCATTCACTATTTCTGTTCAGTACAGGAACTTTCTAATTACCACTGTATCTGTTTTTTGTTTTAATTTGGGGATTTGTTTGTTCACAAATAATCAAATTTTATTTTGGAAAAAACACTATAAATTAAAAAATTCTTGGGCCCTTTTTAGACTTACGGTTAGGTGAATAGCACCACAGGCCAGCACGGCTCAGGTTTGAATCCCCTTTCTGTCCATTCCCAACACATCAGTCAAGAAGTCAGTTTTGAGGACATTTAATTGACATGAGATGAAAAACCAGGTGTGAATTGCTGTACTGAACAACTGCAGTGCCTCAATAGTCATACTCTGTCCTCATTCTTGGACACAATTTACCCTGCTTTTAGCTCCCAATCTCTGAATTAATAATCAAGCCTTCCATTAAGAGGCATTTTTAGAGGCACTCCTACATACTGATGCATGTTGCAGATTTTTAGCCTGAAAAGGGAAAGCATGAAGAGAAAGAAAACCAGAATAAAAATACATAAATCGGTGAAGTTTCTGTTGTTAATTTAACTGGTATTGTATGTTACTGTATGCCAAGCTTCGAAACACTGCCCTCAAACATACGTGATTCCTGAAAATATCTTGTGGGACCCAGCCACGGCACAAAGCCAGAAGTTATCACTCACGGCAGCATGTTGGGGGGGAGCAGTACGCGAGGATCCCTTGTCCTTTACCAGCACTATTAGCATGAACTATTTCTCTAGGGGACGGGCTGCACAATTGCTGAATCTGATCCAGCAAATCATACATTTATTTGGACTGCATTAGTCAATACCAGCTACAGTGAACGTTAACATGCTGCTTAACATGCAAAATAAATGATGTGTTCTACTAGCAGAATACGTATGATTATGCTTTGTGTGTACAAAAAGCTCAGAACACAGAATTTCCTAATTTGTCTCGCATGCAGGGCTAGCATTCTGTTAAACAGTTCTTGACTTAGGAATTAAAAGTCATCTGGACAGGAATGTGGAATGTGGACAGTGCTTTTGCAATACATTCTGTATTTCTAAATACACTAAAATGCTTTTACTTCCTCCAGAACAGGCCACAGAAATGGGTGTTAAATGTTGGCATGTCTCTGAAAGCATAAACTGACCACACTTCGTAAATGCAGGGTTTTTAAAATGCAGATGACTGTTGCATTGGTATTGCCCAGAGCTTTGTCCTAAACCCATGTTTTAGTTTCTCCATGACTGTCCTCTGAGCAACCTGAGTTTAGTTTTAATCTTTAGACAGATGATTAGGAGGTTGCATCTCTTTCTCTCTCACATATGTCTATTCTGTTCTCAAACTAAGTATGTCAAAAGTGAACTTCTATGTCATATTGTATTCATTAAACAAATAGGATTATTCATGCTGGAACCATGAATTTGCATGCTATTTTTTCCAGGGGAAGATGTAGATTTCTTGGAATATGGGATGACGAGGAAAACATTCAATTCCAGAATACTTCTAAGCTATCTGCTTTCTTATTACCTGTATTATCTATATACCTTTCATTCCTGTCCTCCTCAGGTGATCAACACCATCAGATTGCTCTTGCCAGAATGCAGCATAGTCTTCTGGCTCGGCTGCCAGGGAGGAAAGTCTCGGGCCATGGAAATGAAAGAAAACATGGAACACACAAACTAAAACATGCATCCAGCAGATCCAAATTAAGGTTTTCAGCAGAAAATAGTCCAGAAAATCCAATTTTCAGTCTGAAAAACAGAATGAAATACAACATCTCATCTGAACATTTTCAGGAAGACTCCACTTTAATTTCACAGATACGAGGAGAACTAGCAAAGCCAGGATTGCTTTGGAGAAGGCTGGGCATTCTCAGCATTTAGCTTTTCGTAAGCTACCACAAGCCCTTGCTGAAAACAGGTGCGCAATTTTCTGTTACCACCGTCACTGATCATGTCACCAGCTGAAAGTGTTCATTAGAGCAGCATCAATAAGGTAGAGACATCCTTAATCTGTCAGTTACAATAAAGAAACTATTTCCAGCTGCCGTTCTTAAAATTTGCCAGTCTCTGTCTTACACATAAAGTATTTTAGATTGCGCTAGATATCTAACTAACGCCGAGGCACAAGGCTATTAAGCGTACAGAGTCCCGACCTCAATTACGGCAGACCGTCACAATTTGCATCCAGCGCTGGAAAGGACAGATGCCCTCAGTCCCACGAAAACCCCAAGAGAGTCCCAAGCGCGCCCCACCTTGCCTCACCGGGCCACGTGCCGTCCAGACGATCGCTTACCTGAGCAGTAGCTCCATGCCATGCGACTGGATAACGTGCATACCTTTCAAAGGCTATTGCAGGCTCACAAAACTCAACCGCCTTAGCAAGCTCTGCCACTGCGTAATTAAAACCATTTTACCAGGCTGAGTTTTTATTTTGGTTTCATAAATGTCTTAAGGGATATAAAAATGTCTTTCACTAGCTAGATAGTCTGTGAATATGCTATGATGGTATATAGTACACCTTGATGCAGCTTAAAATAAAAGGGTTATAATTGGCCTCATGTCCCTATTTAAGGTAAAATAAGTGTCTAGGTTTTAAAAGCGCGGAGCTCAAATCACTCCTAGTGAATTTAGAATGCGCTGAATAATTCTGAAAATGAGGACAAATATTTTTTTCGGCCTAAATATGAATCAGAATCTAACCTGAGGCTGCAGTTCTCCGAAAAACTTACTGCCCTATTTCCTCAAGCCATGACTTTGCCCCTTACAATATTTGTTTTTTTACTTCTTTTGAAAGAGTATTCTCTTTCTGTTTTCCATCCTGCTCTTTTCCAGACTCTCTATAGCAGGAATTGAATATGAGTCAGCTTCCCAAAGCCATGAAGTTCAGTAAATTCATACCGCACAAACCAAGTTCACCCTTTTCTACCTAAAATGCAAATATAATGCTTTTGCAGAAAATGATGTATTAAAAACAGAGTCCTCCTATGAAATACCTACATCCAACATCTATAGCTCAAAGTTTAATTACTTAATATTGCATTGGGAAGCAGAGCCTATCTCACCCTTAGCTCCCGGTCCCCCACGTCTGTTATCTAGTGCTAAAAGAAAAGATTAATATCCCCAGTAAAGAATCAATAATATTACAGCTATTATAATATTATTATTTTCAGTCTGTATTTAAAGCAACGCCATTCACCAAGGAGACCGACGGCCGTGCCAAGTCTTTTGATCCGGGAGTTGGACAAACTCCCCTTCTCAGCTAACAAGTTCAGCTGAACCGGCACACGTGAGAGCTCTGCAGCTTTCTAAACTTGCCTGACTATAATTACTTTATAATTGATAGAAACAAAGATTCATCTACATGGCAGATGAATCTACAGCACTCCTGTCTTTCAGAAACTGCCAACATCTTTTATATAATCTCCTAAGGACCTTTAAATACACAGCTTGAGGGGGAAAAATGCAGCTCTGCAAGCTGTCTGTGTACATAGGAGAGTCACCTCTACCTTCAAACACGAGATACAAAGCAAACCAGAAGCTTCACTCTGTCACTTTGCAGAACAGAAACCGCTTTGTCTTACAGTATTTACCAGAACTGCTCTTAATTATCAATTTCTGCAAAATTTTTTCCACAAACAAAGGAGCAGTTATTCTGTTCTCTTAGATGGAAACAGCATAACCGCATTACACTACTGTCACTGGTCCAGGGCACAGCAGCATTTGGAATAGGCATGACCTTATCCTTCTAATATAGGTTAGACAAGGCATGCTTCCTCACACTAAATCTTGAATTTGCAATCTTATATAACCCCACTACTTTTCTATTTTCTCCAGCATCTGATGTTGCCTCTTAAAAGGCCAGATTTTTATGTTTGTTCACATAAATTTTATGTTCCTATTTAATTTGAATTAAGGATGCAGGAGATTACATATGCACCTTGCCTGCTAGAAATATTTAGGTTCTCCTCTCCTGACACGAGTTTCTTTTCCAGTGCTGAGTAGAAGTAGAACATTAAAAGTTCCCAGGAACTCAATAGGGAGTGGAAATGACACTGCAATGAAGTGAAAGGGCAGCTTAAATGCCAGAATAATTAATCCGAATTATTTCATATCTGAAAATGCAACAACTTAACATCAAACTCACTGGAATTTGGAAGTTCTGTCCCAAAGAAAGTCACCATTTTTCAATCCCTCCTGAACTGTGATGAGAAGTTGAAATGCCAAGTAATTACAGAATCCAATATCAATAATGAAATACCGAATCTATCATGGAATCAGATGTTCTAAACACCACTAGCGTAAGGGGCACTCCCTTGAACTCCAGGAGGCAGGACTAGGCTCCAGTTACAGGCCTCTGGATGTATTTTTCCCAACTATGCTTATGTATCACCAAGTATCACTCCGGTAACAAAGTCAGTTAGGCAAGTCATGTGAGTGTCCTGGACAATTATAAATTTTGAAGCGTGAAGAGTTTAAAAAGAAAACACCAATGTTGAACAGCCCTTAAGCAAACTTGTAATTGTACGTTTCTTCAGTACAGCTCAAGATAAGTATAATTACCTTTAAACATTTCTAAATTTAAAGTGATGAGCATTGTTGAACACAGATCAGCAAGCATGAATTACTCTCAAAAAAAAAAATCCTACCATTATAATGAATTGTCCCTAATTACAATAGCAACATTATAGGTACTATGTTTGGAAAATAATTAGAACTATTCAGCCAGCTTTTCCTTGCCACGCAATCAAAAAGGTTATAAAATATTTGATAACATTCCTAATATTTTGAGGTCTTGTAGAAACTAAAGAATAATATAGGATTGTGTTTAATACAGTAATAGAAACACATTTTTTCCCCAGTTCAGGTCTTAGTGTGAAATTAGTGTTTCTAACAAGTTAGGCTTATGTGTAAATCTACATTGATTTCAATGGAATTACTTATATAAATAATATTTAACAACTAAATATTTATGGATTTAAGGTATGGGGTCCAAAATTTTACAGATAAAGACAAGATTCCCAACCAGTCTTCTGAGCTGGGAGATGCCCATGTCTCCCAAATGCTCTCACAGGTCACTAAGGAGCCACATAGAACTGACACCTTGCACGTTTTACTGTTCAATATAGTTGTCAATCTCTACCAGGATCTGTAGACTACAACTCAGAAAACAGTGATCTAATAACTTTTTTATGGAAGTCAGTAAGTCAGATTCAGGTTTAAAATGCCAGCTAGGATTCTGGGGGGGGGGGGGAGGATGGAGGGAAGGGAGGAAGGGAAGTGATACAATGACAGGCGATAAAACAATACCCAAGCCAGAGACATGGGAACTTCATCAAGCTCAGAATTTGAATTCAGTTCTGATGAGCATTCAGAAGTCCAGGGGCTTATCAGGGCTTATCAGAAAGAGCCAGATCCTCTTGGTCTGCAAAACTGAGCTGTAAAACTTGCAAGAGATCTTAGTTTCTGGTTGGAAACACTTCACAGACAGCTTATTTCATTGCATTTTAATTATCACTCTGATTGCGACTCAGAAAGCATATGAAAGGGAAAAGAAAAATGAGCATGACATTTTTAGAATTTCCATAAAGATTTCTTAATCTATGTTCAATTTTCAAAAAAAAAAAAATTGGAATTGAATCTGAGATGGAATGGGGGCTTTGTTTGCTTGTTTGAACTTTTTAAACTCCATTTATTATCCAGCTCTAGTCAAACTAATGAACCAGAGAAAAGGATATTAATTTTAGAACTCACCTAGCATTGTTCTGGGATCTGCTGAAAATACCATCAATAATAAAAATATATCCAGCGTGAAGGCAGCTTGCCAACAAGATGACTGAGCCCTGCACTCTTAAATTGGTTATTTTAGTTCTCAGCTCACATAAGATCTTATTGACATGGATATATCTGAAACAATCCCCTCAGACATAGTCATGAGGTCTGGCGAGAACTAAAGCCAAGATAAACTATTGAGCCACATTATTTCCAAAGGTCAATAGTACTTATTTCCTTTGAGAGAGGAGACAGTGATGAGCAGGAACTCGCTGAAATTTGTGTCCTGGATATATTACACAAACTATCTAGTAAGATGGCTTTTTATTCAGCACATAGATATTTTGGTCAGAAATTTCAGTTGCTATTTGCTAGTACTCCAGTAGGTTACTGAAGGGGTTTCTCAAGGGTGAAAATGAAGGGGGTTTGGAAATCACATCACCCTGCTCTTTCTAAGGGAATTGCCTATGAAATCCCCCAGATGTTCTGCTTAGAAAGCCCCCCGGCTGGCCACCCTCCCCACCTCGTCAGACTCCACAGTGGGGCAGGGGAACCAACCTGTCACTGCCTGCCCACACTGCCTGTTGCAAGACTTCTTTTCTGTCAACAGAGACATACTGATACTGCTGAAAGATGCAAACCCTTTCTGTTGCTGTAGCTTGTTGGAAGAACAATAGTGAATAGTGAAGAACTCTATCGCTGTTTCCCTCTTCCAAAATCTCTCCACTGTGCTTTAGTTCACAGTGAACAAGAATACGTAGCTTTTATGCATATCTTGCCTTTCCCCTCCACTGCCCTCTCCCCACAATAAGAAAGTATAAACATTGTGGCTTCACAGAGAAATTTCATTTGGCAGCTGCTTCGATACTCACCGAAGCCAACAAAAGTTCCTGTTGACCTCAGCAGACTTTGATTTTTTTTTTATTCTGCAACATACAAAGTTTTACATGAAAAGTTAGAAGACCATCTTTTTCGTTTATTATTATATTTAAAGACCCAGCAAAGACTGAGGTGTTACTAATAATCAGTAGGTTTGGCATACCTTGTAATCTCTTCGGCAGTCTGGAATCTACAAACAAAAACACAACTGCAAACCTTTATACCTCACCCTAATTCCACTAGCTTTAGCTAGCTTCATGCAGACATTTTCAGATGACTGAACATGTATTATGCTAACTGAATGGATCCCAGGAATTACAGTACCTACCCCCAGCCTTGGATGGTAAAACTCTGGGGGACAGGGATTTGCCTTCTCATAACAGTCTTAATACTCTCATGCAAAAACATTTTTATTCTTACCACCATCTACCAGACCCTTTTGGGATCATACAGATGAAAAGCAAAACTAAAAGAATTTTTTAAATACACAAGTGGAATAAACTTTGAGGGACCAGCACTGCCATGAATGTTTTGGCAGTACCGCATTGACCAAGTCCAAGCTACACAATGCAGACTTGATTTCAGACCACAAAATCCTTGCAGCACCAATTATTACATTCAAAAAGTTCTAACCCTGTCACTTTTGAATACAACAGAAACTGCTGAACTCTCTCTGCATTCATATACAGGTGCTTAAGTATTCCTTATTTCAGTATTTTTCTGCCAATGAACTTTAGCTAGGACTCTGAGGTCATTCTGGCATGTGAAAATAATTCACATAAAATTATCATTACTCATTTGAAGAAAGACAAATGATTATACTGAACTGCACTTTCCATAAGAATCTGAAAGATACAGAATATGTGCTGAAATGTCTAACCCTGAGTTACTTATGGCTAATTCTAGTCAATCTTCAAGACACAAAGGATAAACTAAACTAAAAACCCAAACCAGTGCATTTTGTGCACTGCAATTATGGAGATTTGCAAACAGCATATAGGTATCATCTGTAGATCACTTAAAAAAAAAAAAAGTTCTTACAATGATGTTAGAGTGACACTAGACATTTGCTTTCCTAATCATAGCCAAGCAGGGTTTTCCCCATGTGAGCCAATGGAGTGTGTGTGTATATATATTGTGTATTATAAATATATGAATATATATATTTATATGTGTGTGTGTGTGTGTACATATATATGTGTGTACGTATGTACGTGTGTATATATAGATATGTGCACACAGATATATATGTATAAATAATTTCCCTTAGGAGCACAAGCACTGAAACGTGAAGTTCTCTACTGAAGAGAAGCGAGCCAGGGAGCGCAGGCAGGCACAGTGCTGCCTCCCTCGTAGCATCCAGTAAAGGCTGACCTGTAGACACGCTTCTGTATGAGTGGGAGGTAAATCTGCTTCTATGTTAACTTAATCTTTGGCCTTTCTCAAACAGACACTGTGATTGCTTCACTGTGCTGCATTTTTTTACATTTAATATCTTTGCAGGAAGAATACTGTTCCAGAAGGACCAAGTCTAAACCACCAAACAGATTTCACGCTGGACTGGACCACCGATTAGATGGAAACTCCAGTCTCAGGGGCACAAGTTTAGTGCTTTATTCATTCTTCTATATCTATTATTTATCAGCAAGGAAAGACTGAAGAAGAGATGGAGAGAAAGCAAGATCTTGTAGTTTAATGCAAAGTCTTAATCTTTCAGATATCAGAGATGAAAACAAGCTGAAATGAGTGAGTGAAATGTGATCAGTCATTTCATTACAGCCCTCTCTGGACAGCAGCCTGACATCAGGCCGCCTTTCCCTCCGAGGATCACTTAACCGAAGGAACATGAAAAATGAATTAGCACGTCTCAGTGGAGCAAGGGTTACAAGGACACAGCCCGGATCCATTGAGGAAACAGTATTGGTAAAATTGAATTCTAAAAAACTTGTTAGACAGATAACTAATTTTGTTTTTATTCTGTCTTAACAAAGGTTTTGTGAAAGAATAAGCAGAAAGGGTTTGCTTTAAAAGTCTCCTTGGTCTGAAGGATAAGCAGGTCAGATAGGAAGCAACAGACAGCAAGAAACAACTTTGAAGCAGACAGGTTGGAGGAACCTGAAGAATACAGCCCATGTACAGAACTGATGACGGCCTGCTATTATTAATATTCAAAGCTGTAAGCCCCCTATAAAAAAATCCAGGGTCCCGTCATCTGCATCTATTCCTCTCACTCTGCTACAGAAACAGATGAGTGTTCCACTGACTACAAGTGTGAAATTATATCGCTAGCTGGAGTGAAATTTTCTGCAACAGGTCCCCTGATAACTAATCAATTGAACTCCCATGATGGCCACAAAGTATCCCTCAGATACCCAGGATGCTCATGCTCTTTGTGAACATCCTGAATTATAAATGGAAGCAAATGAAAACACATCACAGTTCTCCAGCTGGTATAGTACATTCACATCAAACTAATACTACCAAACACATCGTCAGCCTTATTTTACACCAAGTGAACTTCAAGTAGATTTCCATGTAGACTGCAGGAAGGTAATTGGACTTGTCCCAACTAAACCATAGATCCTTATGCAGGAGAAAAGATTTAATGGAGGAAATTGTAATTACCTAGCTGCATGCAAATGATAGTACATTTCCCTCCAGGCTACTCTTGCTGGCTATCTAATCTCAGCCACAGGCCTGATCCATAAATTCTGCACTTCCCTAGCCCTTTGAGAGGCATCTAACCTTTTTTTCACTCCCTTAGCACAGATTCTGTTCAGGTGAATCTCGCCCCACAGTTAGACTGCTAGAATTACCACAAACTATGACTTGCAAACTTCTTCAGATCTGAAATTAATTCCAGCTTTCACCCAATGCCTCGCCACCTCCATCCTTTCATCCCCGAAAGAGTTTATTATCCTCCCCAGCCCGGCGCTGAAATAGAAAATGAACGGATTCTTCTCCAAAAAAAGTTTTCAGTAATTTCTCAGCATCATAAGGAATCCTGGACAGATTGAACTTGAAGTCCTTCTGGGTATGGATGACTGAGGAATATTAACTTGTACCCAGAGAGAGACTCACAATATACACTGCCTAACTACCCAGGACCTGCAACCGTATGTTTATGTAATTCTGGCTGAAGTCAATGGGCATGACAGCAGAAACAAGTATTTACCATGTTTCAATATATGTTAATTTATACATTTAATTTTAGGAGACAACTAATTCTGCTTCTATTCTTATTTTGAACATGCAGTTACTCTGCAGCTTACATTTTCCAAAAATTCCTAGGAGATCTTGCTTCTTCATATTAACAGTTGTCCCTACCCCTTAGGTTTCTGTGTTCAACCTTTAAGATTCCATCTTTGGAATAACATCTTCATGTGCAAAAGCCCTGTTCTTTAGCTGCATGGCCACATCTATTGTGTTTCAGTTCTCCTCACATGTGATTTAATCAAAAGCACCCTAAGTTGATCACTTCTAAAAGAATAAACAATTACCACTCCTTTGTCCCACCACCTGTGGGCTTCTACTGCCTCTGAGGTGAAGCATTATGGCAGAAGCTCACAACATGAGAAATCTCTGCAGGAAAACCTCTGCCTTCCACACAGCTCATCATCCGTCACCTCTTCTGAATCCGGTGGCAGCCTTTTAAATCTTCACCTATTAGGCTTATCAGGCTCCTCAGATGACTGACTTCCAGCCTGAGTGAGTGTATAATCCCTTTCGCTTTCTTTAGCCTGGGGACATATAAATAGCCACAGTCTAAATAGCCACAGCTTCTGGAAAAGGAACAGACAGTTTAGTTTTCCCCAAGTTTTGTAAAAGAATATGAGTTAACATCTTCATCAGAATAGATTCACCTAACATATTCCTTGAGCCCTGTGACATCAAGTCAACTAACTAGAGCAGTTTAGCACATAAACATGTAGCTATGAAAGAATACAGTAACTGTCACATATGTGGTCCCCTGGCACTCAAAAAAATTAAATCACAGTTGTTATTACGAATTGCAGCATTGTATTTACTACAGGATATTGATCTCAATTTTCTCTCCTTCACACTGAAATAATGCAATTGCTTACTTCACTATGGGAAATCAGGAGACTCTAAATCCTTTTGAAGCATAGCTGAGAAATCTTCAGTTTTACATAGTATTAATCAGGCCTGAAGTAAAGTGACAGAAAACCAATAGTGGTGTTTTAAAATGAGGTGGCAAAAAATGAAAGTTTTATTATGAAAGTTTTACGTCTGTTGCACTGTTAGTGGTATATTTGGCCTCAGATTCTGGACAAGAGCAAAAAAAAAGCCACTGGGAATGCACACAAATTGAACACTTCTTCCCATGGGCTCCATCTGCACTGGATACATGGGGACGGGAAGGAAAACAGATGCTGTCTACAGCACCACTTACACTGAAAACTAATTTTTCTGCATATAGTCTCATAGGAAATAATACAAATGTATGACCACTCCTCTGCCATCTGAGATCCCACCTGAAAGCAGCAGAAGGAAACCTACTTCAAGAGAAGTGTGGCTGTGTCACCTGCAAGGAAGGCAGGGTGAGAGGATCTCGCTGAATCATGAATCCATGGGGCCTCTTAGATCCCAGCCCTGTATTTCCAACGGAGGCTGTCCCCAGCTTCCCACACCCTGCTCCAGAGCTGCCCAGCTTCCCAGTGCTCAGTGGGCAAGCCCAACCTATAAAGCTGCATAGTTACATTCTTATCACCTAACCCAGTGAGATTTTGTTTCAGTAGGTAGTAAATGCACCAAATTTATGACTGCCATTAGCATTTTCACATTGCATTGGCAAACAAAGCTTGCAAAGAGCAGAAAAGTACACAGAATTCATTAAAACATTCTGGGTTTGGGATACTGGGAAGCAGAAATAACAAATAGATTCTGCAAAGAAAGAAGCAAGAGCTGCTACCTGAGACCCATGAAAATCTGAAACAGGGGGAGCAGGAGGACTGACTGTTTTTTACAGAGGCATTCAGCTCTGCTGAAGATCATCAGCAGCCTTTGACATTTTCAAAACAGCAACAAAACTCCAAGGAATCTTTCCTTATGAAAAGAACCAGGTGCAGTAGAATCTTTACATGCCCCTTAACCAGTTTACTGGGGAAAAGAATGAGCATATGTGCCCTTACAGTGTGGTAGAAGAGCCACAGCACCATCAACATCTGACACTACAGAATAGTTTTCATCATTTATTAAAATTGGTCTGAAAGTCTCCATACTTCCTCTTTTGAAAGCATATTCCATTCTCAGAGATCCAGCTGTGAAGATACTCAAAATATTCAATATACATTCTTCTTTGGTCAACTTCTTCCCACACATCCTTGGACCCATTCCTGCATCTCATCAGTGTTTACAGTCTTCAGATTTTTGCAGATTGTTATCACATCTATTAAGCTATACAATACACAGACCCTCAGGCAAGAAAAACACTGAGCTGACCCTTACAGGGACCAGATATGGTCTCTTGACTGATACAAAACCACAGACAGTCACAGGAGTCAAGAAGTTAAAGGGAAAAGAGTACAGAGAGACAACAATTTAGATAATTGTGAACTTTTTACTGAAAAGAGCCCTGTAAGATAAAGCAACAGAAACATTAATTGCCTGGGTCTGGGGAAAGGGCAGAGAGAATCAGCGATCAAGTCAAGAAGCAAGTACTAGAGTTTATGAATAAGGCATTCATTCTGATTCAAGCACAGCAGCGAAACAACAGGCTTGGTGGATAATTTTGCCTTTTAGCTTTACTTGCTAACTCAGACTAGGTTTACACACCTGAAACTCTCTTAGATTAAAAGAAAATATGATAATAAAACAAAGAAAGAAAACTCTGCAGAGCAGAAATTTCCCACTTATTCTAATGAGAATTTTTGAGCACTTCTTAAAGCTTTGCTGTCCTTCCAGTCCTGCAAGCACAAACGACAGAGATCCTGCTCTGTGGGTAAAACTCTGAGCACAGCTTTCTCTCTGCAGCATAAAATCACAACAACCAGGGCTTGAAGGGAACTCAGTAGTTCAGCTAGTCCATGCCCCTGTCCAAGGCAGGATCAACAACACCTATACTACTCTTGACAGACATTTATCTAATCTTGTTTTGAAAACCTTTAGAGATGAAGGTCACTGGTGATGGAGTATTCCAGTACTTCACCCTCTCTGCCGTTTGGATGTCTTTCCTAACATCTGATCTAATTCTTCCATGCTGCAAGCCATAAATATCCATTGCTTCTTATTCTAATCAAGGCCAGAGCAGCTTCCTCCTTTCTTCACTGCGAGCACTTTTTACAAACGTGAAGGCTGCGGTTGTCCGCTGCACAACCCAGCAGGAGATACTGTACGTCAATACTGATCCAACCTGCTCCCGAGCTGAGAGATCGTGTGTTTGGGGGCAGGCAGAGGGAAGATGCTTCAGCAGAAATGAGGCTGCTACTGAATTCTGTTCTTCCCAAGCGTCAGCAAATGACAGCAAATGCTGCAACAGAATGGACTAACCACTCACCAATTCCCCGGCCTCCCCAAACGCTACGAATTAAACCCAGCAGAAAAGACTTAAAACTTTAAGACAGAATACATAAATAGGGGTACCAGTTATTCCTCCTGTGGATTTGGCCTGTGCTGAGGAAATAGGAAAATGATTTTTGAAATACGAAGTAAGGGGACAGGATTGTGTTTTGGGGAGAAGAGATTTGTTGTGTGTGTGTGTGTAGATATAGTGGACATTTTTCTTCATGATCTATATAACCTGTGTGAACTACAAGTCTCACTATATCAAGTCTGCAGTCTATAGGCCTACCGCTGTCCTGTAATTTCTGTGCCAGGGAGTCTGTTAAGAAATCAGACAGCGATTTTAACAAGTAAGTACCAAGCCCTTCAGTAATCTGTGTTTGTCTCCTTCTTACCTTCAGAGTCCCAGGTAGATGATGCAGATGTGGGTCAGCCTCTAGCAGCATTTTCATTTCACTGTGTACAACCCTTTCATGCAATTTGCAGCACTTCTGTCCCCCCTATTTAATAACCCATGTAATTAAGAAATATTCAGAAAGAGGAGTCTCTTGGGTTGAGCATTAGCAAGAGCTGACTGCTTTATTCATCCGAAAACAAGCTAAAAGCAACTAGGGGAGACCTTCATATAGAAACACTCAGAGGAGCAGCGGGTATAATTCTTTAAAAATAAAACCATACGAGCACTGAAAAAAAGAATTTTCATCATGACTAAAATAACAGGCCTTCAAATTCAGTATGGTGCCTCTATGAGTAGTTAGTTGAACATGAGCATGTTAACTCTCTCGGCACATTCATTCCTTATTTTGGAATCAAATATTTTTCCAAAGCGAACACAGACTCAAGTGCACGATATTCAGTCTAACATCATAATATTACAATCAGATCAATATTTTTACTAAATAAGCCTAATCTTTGAACATTGCTGAAATCCTGGAGGGCCAAGAGAATTTTTCCTCTATCAAGGAAGGGCACTTTAATAGTACAGTCTGCTGTACTTTTTAAATCACTGTGTTCATCATAACACTCTTCTTAGTTTTATTCTCCTGCTTTATACCAAGCTGCAATTTTAACTCATGTTTCCATGAATGAAGGACAGAAAAGCCTTACATTATAAGGTTAATTCCCACTCATCCCAATCAAGAAAGTTGATGGCCCCATTTTCATATTGATCTTGTTTTAAATTGGCTATACACAGCTTTAGCAAAATCTTAACCATGATTTTGATTCCTACTGTAAGCCACATGGCGTCTTTAGGCTCAGAACAAAGACAAAAGCATAAATAAATTGGTTTCTTAAAATATCCACATCCTTCTGCATCCGAATGTGCTGGTAATTTCCAACCACTTTTCAACCTGTAAATGTTATTATAATTGCCGAACAAATCAGGTATGTTAGGGTTAAGCCACATTATGGAAGAAGGAAAGAGGCCCAGCTGTGCAGAGACGACTTGCTCCTCCATTGGATAATTAAAATCAGAAAGTGAGGTGGGACGATCCTCTGCATTTTCCATTTCTCTCTCACCCCTTTGAAAAAGCTTCCAATTATTTATTGAAAAAATTTGGCGGTGTCAACTACAAACTTTTGGACTGTCTCCTGCTTTCTCTGTCTTTAGTCCTGTTCTTTCCAACAAAAGATGTATATTATCCTGCTTCCTCCTCATTTTTTTTCCATTTCCAATCTTAATCTCTTTCTCCTGCCTGCCAAAAAGTATCAGTCCTACTCTGTCCTGATCACCAAACCACATACAGTTTGTTTTTCTCCCAGTTCTTAGACCATGTCCCACCTTGAATCACTAAGAGTCCCTCCAGCTCATGCTATTTATACCTGCACAGGTGTATCCCAGCCTTGCTGCTCCCCACTCCCCTGGTCAGGGAAATCCTCTGCCCTTCCCAATGCCATCCTCCCCTTCTGCCTTTTCCACATTTCACACATCTTTCCCATCGCAATTTAACCAGCCTCCACCATAATTTTTGCATCCATCTAATGGCAGAGTCAGTCCTCATAGAAACGGTAACAGCCAAGTGCAGAAAGCAAAGGAGCAGCTCTACTCTGCAACTGTGCTGCTGCACGCAACGTAGGACCCACTGAAGCCAAGGGTGCTGCATTTCCTCTTCCAAGCTGTGAACTGGAAAAGAGGTAGAAATGAGGATTGGACTGTGCATGCTGTGATTTGCTAACACTGGTACGTGAAAGTCTACCTGGGCCAACAGTTCTCAGCAGCACAGCTGTGAGGAGGAAGGGCTTTACTGAGCAGAGGTGATGCGTACTCAGGAAGACGCAGAAGTTAAAAGGGGAAAGAAGAAAGCATGGACAAGGAGCGGGAACAAACAAGCACCACCTGCTCTTGGAAGCAAATCCAAAGGAACAGTCAGTGCGATATTACACAGGCTGGAGGGAGGAATAACGAGAACTCAGCTGGGTTAGCTACTCCTGGAGCTAGGGCCAGCAGAAGGAGCTGCTGCAGGTGCTAAGGAGAGTTACTTGGAGGGATGGACTTGTGCCACAGGCACAGGAAACATTTGGGGAGAAGAAAAGCCTCATCCCTTACTGTTGCTATGGATTGTATTCATGCTTAACTCTATTACCTGGTCTCAAGGTTTTCAGATTTCACCTTTTAGGATGCATGTCTTCTTAAACTTTACTCTGTACCCATACCACTAAGAGACAGACTTTTAGTTTCAAACGTCATCTCCTGCCTCCAGGACCTGGGGCTTTTAAAGAACACACCTTACATTGCAAGCAATAAAAATCACCCAAGAGAATAATAAAATCATGAGCGCTGGCAGTAGGTCCATACGATATGTTGACAGCACTACAGGGGCAATGCAGAGAACTGCTCTGGAAATTTGTCACTATTCTTGATTACAACTGCCACAAAGTAGTTTCCTTTGGATTTAAGGGCCACTTTGGTTAACTGTATTAAATACCAGCTGCATGACTGGCAGTCATGTGATGTAACTGACTGGCAGTACACGTTCTTGACATGAACCCAGTTCTTCCTATGGAACTGTTTTATTAGCTGCATATTATTTTTGATGGCTGATTCAGCAGCCCTCAACAACACTGATCACAATCATTTTCAACATATCTGAAGATACTATAGCTTGCCCTTGATTTCCTCTCCTTCCCAGATCCATTTGAAAAATGATTGTTTCAGGAATGCTCGGGCCATTACAGATGCCTCCAAGTGAAGTGTCTGGCCTTAACTGTTTTACCTACAGACCTGCCAAACATCGATATCTCTTGCTGTACTGGATGGGACTGAGCAATAACGTATGCTTTGTCTCTGAGTATGATCTGTATGTTAAGCTAAATAAAGGTTTTCACATTACTGCAAGTTCGTGCAAGTTTTCAGCAGTTTCTCCACTGAAGTTGGAATCCCACAGTGTTTGTAAAGTTTCAGTTTTGCTATGAAATGAAAATTGACATTTCAGCACAACATTAAATCCCAACAATTAGGCTTAAATTGAAGTTCTACTGTATTCCCTAGAATTGAGGTTTTCAAAATATAAAAAAAAGCAATATTATGTTAAGTACCAACTTTGTCCTCTCTCCGGCAATGATCAGTCTGTAATCATGCCATTCATTCTAATGGCTTTGCATACATTTCTGGTTAGAATTGTCACATAAAAGGCTTACACTGGAAGCCAAGCAAGTTGGCATTTCTCTCTAATTCTAAAGGTATTCAGCAAAGCTGGAATTAACTGAGATGTATTTTCAGGACTTGATGACACAGTTAATTTCATTACAATTCATCAGAGAATGAAATAACATACATATAAACATAGCATATACACAGAGCTCATTATTAAGGTTACAACATCAAATGCTTAAAAGTTAGGAAATGACATTAAGATTACCATGCAACTTGAATGCCTTTCCATTGTGCCTATATGCATACATATGCATAAAGATATAATTTCCAATTACATGATCTCACCATATTTTCCCCACAAGACCCCTGCCACAGTGCAATGGGCAGCACTTACTTAATGAGCAGCTATTCGATGTTTTGTTTTCTCATCACTGCTCAGTGCATGGCCTAAATCTTATTTACTGCTCTCTGTTCAAACCTTGCTCTGCAGACAATTACTCTTTCATGAGCCTTCCACTGCACATGTCGCCATAGCATTTAGCACCCACTATGGGAAGTCTCAGCCTATGCAGTTAAAATTTTGCCAAAACAATTATTAATGGAAAGCATCAATTGACTTTAACAGTAGCTGTTGTTACTAGGGCAGCTTGCAAAAAATGAACTCTTGAATCACATATATGCACTTTTCCATATCCTTGCACCTCAAAAGCCCAAGGAAAACAAACTGTAAACACATTCAGGTTCTACTATATTTTTGCACTGATTCAACCCCAACAAGATTAGGACAAATTAAATGCTGCTCTATCCTACAAGAACCCGTGACCATGCTATTATGTTTCAAAGAAAAGCAGAAATTGCCATACAAGGATCTGCGCACAACGCTGAAGAATGCAACAGAGAAGAACAAAAGGCGAGACGCGAGAAGGGAGGGAAAGGGGACACAGAGTGTCTGCACATGCTCTAAAACACACAGCGTTTCCTGCAGAGCAGCTCTGCACGCCTGTGCTGGGAGCACTAAGCATCCCAGGAATCTCTTTTGGTCTTGCTTAGTTTTGCAGGCAGACAGCTAATATGTTCTTCATAAACTTAACGAGGTAACTGAGAGACAAGCAACACCCAGTCAACTAGTGTACTAAGCACACTGCTAGCGAACTGCAGCCATCCCACCTCCTCTGAATCAAAAACCAAACCACAACAGTAATATCCACATAAGATCTCGTTAACCCAACTGCAGCACTGGTATTAACACGGTACACAGGCAAGCCATACTATCCACGCCAAAAAAATAATGAAGAAGTCAAACTAGACTCTCACAGCACAAAGCTTCCCTGGCTAGAAAACTTTTATTTTTTTTCCCAAGACAGGTTGGTGCACTTCTCCTTTATTCTAAGTTATATCCAACCTTTTGCAGATCCTATATTCACTCAAGGAAAATTTTTGGACTCCTAGAGAGCTTTAGAGCTTGACATGTCAAAATACTCGTTGCACTTGGACTTCTGGGGGCTAAGGCTGATCCCACAGCTGAGAACACACACTACAAACCCACTAAAGCCTTTACAATGCCTTCGCAGTGCAGAATCCGCTGCAGGAAACTGAAGATAGCTTATGGCAGATCTATTCCATATGCGTGAGCACGTGCATGGATTGACCCATCTGTTCGTCTACATGGACAAGTGTACTGCAAGAACTGAGCTGCTGACCTACACTACCACAGAGGTCAGAACTTTTTAAGAACAACAGTAAAAATCACACTGGAAATTGTTTTAGCTACCATGATCACTGATAGGAAATTGGCTGAAGAGTCACACAACAGGAATTACAAATTTTGAAGCAAAAGAAAGGCTTATGAAACTACAGATTAGTTTGTATATTTACCAAACATAATAGCACAAAACTTGAGCCTCTAAAATACTTTAGAACCTCCTATGGCTATATAATCCAACAGAAATAGTCTGATCTAGTTATTGGAAAGGACATTAGCCCACCTTGGAAGCAGTATCTGTAGAAGAATGTGTGGAAACGCATATGGTAAATTAATCCACATGACAGCAGGGATAGGTTGGAGGATGTTTATACAATAAATCTGGGGAGAATTTCCTGTGCTTCCAAGTGGAACTATTAAAACCTAGTTCTATAACCAGCAACGATATTGGAAAGGTAGCACTGGTTACAGCAGCACTGGATTAGCTTTGCAGAAAATTCAGAACTTTCAAAGGGCCAGAAATGGGTTGCATGAAGTGAACTGAGATTCAGTTATCTAGATTTGGACAGCTAGAGGCCAGTGGTGTTTTCATCTAGGCATGTGAAACACCCAGAGGAAGAGCATGAGAGCACAATGTACAGCCCCCCTCTGCTGTTTCTGCATATAACTCTCTTGGAGGATGCAGGGATATTGTATTTATTTTTTCTTACCTTATGCCTTGGGGCAAAAGGTGACACCATCTCTTTTTATTTAGGTACCACATTTATTCTGAGATTTTGTCTCCCTTCTGATGACTCACACAGTAGTTGTCTGACACCTTCTGTCTGTGCTGTTACTTATGTAAGACGGGAAGAGACTTGCTCTCCTTTGAAAAGTAAGTAAAAGCCAACCACTGCTATGGACTGACAATTCATAGCACCTTTCAAGATGTACTTTATATTGGTTAAATATAAATAAATAACAAAAACAAATGATGTAGGAATATATGTCCCCTTTTTCATGTTAATGTACTCAACTAATCTAACATCTGCTCTATAAATACCGCTTCCTCTTTCCATAGCATCTTAATGAAACATCAGTGTTTCCATGATCATGATGAATACTGCTGTAGAGAACTTTGCAAAAAAGGAATTTTTTACATTATAGGATTATTGTGAAACAAAGGGCACTTTATGTTGCAGAGGGCCAACTAAAGAATAGATCTTAAGACTTGTATTCCCCAGCCAGTGGATCTAAGAAGATGGCTTTGTTCAAACTTGGAATTTTTTTTGCATTATGAAGATTTTTATTTTGCCTTTGGAAGGTATATGTCCCTCTGTTCCTCTTAATCCATTTCTCTATCAGTCTGACAAGGAGCAGGGACAGACAAATCGCATGATGCACTAGTTCGCTTCCCTCTCAACTAGATTACAAGGGCTACAGAGGGGGAAATATGAAAATACCGCTGCTAGAACAAAGAAGTAAAGAAAGGGAAATACTTCCAGAATGAAGCTTAAGGGACAAATGCCATAGTAATGGACAAATTAGAAAAAAACAAGGTAGACAAAAAGACAGAGAAGGCAAAGGTCTGCTTCCACAATAAAGTCGTGATGATACAAGCCAGGTTGACAAGACATGATGCAAAAGAAAGCAGCAGATCCAACATGTCCAGGCTCACCCATCAGCAAAAGGCACTCAGCTAATTTCAGCTTTCCTTTGCCCGAATCATTTTCTTTGCAAAGCATACTCATTCTTCTGAGCCTCTAAGTCCTTTTCTCTTCCTGTTGTTAGCTGCCTCTTCAAAAGAAGCTCACATTTTATTTTCACAGCAGTCTGGAAATATTTCCTTGTCCTACAGCAGGGTCCCTGGGTAGACATGTGGCTTGCTTTCCCCCACTCCTGCGCTGAGGAAGGCCCTGAAGCCATGTTCTCATTAAAGCTTTATGGCTTTTTTAAAATAGGAGGTTATTGTTCCACATACCTCCTTAATTATGCACCAATCAAAAAAGTTTAAATGAACAGCTCTGCCCGTGACAGCTAGCAGACAAATGAAAGGAAAGAGAAGGAAGCAGAGGAAAGAAATGCAAGTTGTGAATGACTAGTTAAGTTTTGTCCCTATAACACAGCCTACTTCCACCTATGCAGGCATGAGGATGCCTTAGCACAGGAAGGGCCTAAGGGCTCCTGGGGGAGAAAAGTTCCATTTAAGAATCTATTTTTTGTCAAATTTATATTCTTATTTAGAGCACATCCATGCTGTTATACTTACTGCCTCAAATAGGTTTCGTTGATACTGCTAAAACAAACACATATTCGTAGGCCTGCAGTGAGTAGTGTTACCTGTTAGAAAGCACACACACAGTGCAAAGGTTCACGTGCAATTTTGGAACTGAAATTCTAAAGCAGACACTTTTGAAAAACTGGTCTTTGATTTCAGGTGTCCATTTTGCAATACCTCAAGCTCAAACATCAGAAGTAACTGCCTGCAGAAGTAAAGCAGCTGTAAAACTTTTAAAGAGCTAAATTCTGCTATGGGATATATATATGAATAGCTTTGACTTCAGTGACAGCTAGACAATGCAAAAACCAAGAGAAGAACTTTCTAAAAATAATACCAATAGGATGATCAGGATAACTTCTACATCTACTTCTAAATTATGTTTGCATTGATTCACACATATAGTTTAGAAGCAACAGTACTGCTTGTCATGAGCTTTCCTGAAGAAGCATTTGGACAAATTATCAAAATCTCTAGAAGATAAGCTGTTTCCACCACCTTCCACTGCAGAAGGAGCAAGCACTGCTAGCCGTCCCAGAGTTTCATTTCTGACATCACAGACTGATACTCCAGGAGATGATGTTGCTTCTCCAAGTTCTCAAGCCTACCTGATAAAGATCAAGAAAACAAAACCTCATCCAGTTTTAGATTTGGTGTGGGACTAATATCATGAGGTTAGGTTGAGATTATGTTTTTTCGTTTGAAGTTTGAATAAAGGTTTGTAATAGGAAAAATTTCAGTTTTTCTCTCACAAACTATGAGGCTGCACCACAGTGCGAAGGGAACCAAGCAGCAGCTCCAGGAGGCTCAGGGGTGACATCTGCTTCCGCAGCTCAGGAGCACCAGCCCAGCACTCACTGCGGAGACCTCTGAAACAGCACTGGGGTCCTCTGCAGTTGTATTTAGATCTTATAAAATTGTACTCTGGGGCATGAAATGATGATTACCTTGGGATTAAATGCTTCTCTAAACCCAGATGATATTAAGAATTAACATAATTATTCAGTTACTTTTTCATTAAACCACTAGCATTCACAGTTTCAAATTAATATCATTTTTTGTGCATTTTTACCTATCTAAACAAAGACTGGAGGCACTCTATAAAGGGTTAGCGTTGAGCACAGACACTTGTGGTATGTTTCTGCATAAAAAAGAAGGGAAAACGTGTCCAGCAGTCCTGGATAGGTAGCCAAGCACAGTGAGAGGAAGAACCTCTCTCTGGTTCGGCCGATAATCCCAAACTCCAGCCCTCTCTGCCTTCAGACACACGACTCTTCCAGCAGTCAAACTGACAGATGTTTTGCATGCATAATCCTTCATCCTTCTAATCCCAACTGACTGCCAGAATTGATGGACATTGCGTACATGCAAAAAAAGAACTCAAAAATATGTAAGCTCTGGCTTGAACAAACAGTATTGAATAAACATATTAATAACAATATGGGCTTTACAGTAAGATTAGCTGCTGACACTAATAAAATTTATTTACACTACAAGGAGTGATTCAAAAGAAATAACGTGAAAGTGCACAGACAAGTGTTTTTAAATCAAAAAGGCCTTATACAAAGAAACAAAAAAATGAAAAGAAGATATGACAAAGAAAGTGATGGTGTTTCCTTTTCAGCTGCGTAACAAAAAATTAAACATCTGTAAGGAGCTACAGGTGCAAAGTAGAAAATAGGAAGGATCAAATCAATGTTTCCTTTCAAATATGCACAAGTTACTTTTTCTACCATCAGCTTTGAATAGAGATGGTCACTGTTCTGTTATCCACAATGTCATTGTTTGTAGCTAAGATCAGGTACAATTTCCCCTTGTAGCACAGAATTATCTCTTCAGAAATGTTACAACAGAAACAAAATACCTACCTATCTATTCTGTCTATCTGAGCCCATCATGCTTACCTCTGAGCACATTTGCTTAAACTGCACTAAATTCATTGTCTAATATCCAACTAAATATGGTTAATTCAAAGCCAAGGCTTCAGTTACAGTTGGAAGCATCATGCCTGATTTTTGTTCCCTAAGAAGGAAATTATCCAAAGGGACCCTAGTGTCTAATATCTATTGCAGTGACTTCTGACTCATAAAAGACACTAAATGTGGCCTCTATCTGAGACTTTTGCTCATAGGCTGCAAAGAAAAAAAAAAGAAAGAGTAGGTTATGGGTGGACTGGAACAAAGAGTTGGGAAATCGTTGGCACCACATGAGCATAACGCATGATATTAGGTGATGGATACAGAGATGAGACTGGGTGGAAGGGCCTTATGGAGCCATATGTTCTGAGGACCATTTAGCTTTTCTGTCTGAAGCGGAAGAAACTGATGGATTATTTTGACTGTGGGGACTGAACATTGTACAGGTCAGTATTCAAAGATATTAGCATCCCAAAATACACCTTGAATTGCAAAACATGCCATGTTGCCTCATTTAGCAGTGCTCAATGCTGCAACAGCACTGAAAGAAAGCAGTTGGACATCCTTGGCTGGGAAAGGAAAGACAGGAGGATAACAGTTGGAAGTATATATGAAGTTCTATCATTTTTTTGCATTTTCTTTTCCTAATTCTGCTTTAACCAAGCATCTGCCATGCAATACATTCTTCAGAAGTGACAGAGATGTAATCCCATGCATTTAAGAGGACCAGTGTAAGTTTTCTGTGTCAGATCTCTAGGCAAAGCTTTTCAGTATTTTGATCACAGTCTGATTCTATGGATGAAACCTGAGTATTGACTCAACAGAAAAGACACATAAGGTTCTTAACTGCTTTTATGGTCCTTCAGCCACATCTTTTTTCCATCTTTTCCCAAGGCAAAGAAGAGACAAAAGAACCAAGCTGTAAAATACCAACTACTCTATCCTTGGCAAACATTATGTTCTGACAAGTCAGGCAGATGATTGAGAGCCAGTGAAATTTCCCAGATTTAATTGAATATTCCAGGCATTCAGCACAAAGGAAGGACTTTTTTCTTTAGTAGTCCCACAAGGAATACTGAAAATGAACTCTGGTTATTGAAGTGGTTGGATATTCTACAAGCAGAGCAGAGAAAGCTTTCTGCCAGATCTAGCCACAGGTCAATGGGAATCTTCTTACTTCCCAAGAAATTGTTTTCATTGGCATATTTGAATTTTTCATTATGGATGAATGTGTTCTCACTGACATATAGGACATTAAATCTGATTTTCCTTAGATAATTTCAGCCAACCCTACACTGGAAACAACTTCCAAGCTATTCATAAACTCTATGTATTTTTAAAAGGGTCAGGCACAGTGTGCTGCTGTCATTTCTTATTTGTGACTTGGTTGTTGTCAGGGAGCTACATAAAACTTGGGAAAGCAGAGCTCAGTTCTCTCCTCTGGCCACAGCTATCCTCCCTGAACTTGGCCATGGCACTTACTACCTCTGTATTTCAAAAAATATAGCTATAAAATGAGAATAAAAGTAATTTTCCACTTCTCAGAGGTACTGTAGGAAGGAGATGTACAATATAAGCTTATCAGACTCTTAGCTCGCAGTGGTGAAGACTACACAACTTGGATTGAAAAGGTTCTGCCATTTTCTGATTTGAGCTTAGTACATGTCTAAATGCATGCACCTATAAAGAAAACAGGGGCATAACCTTCAGTTACCGAGAGCTGAGGGTAAAATAGTTCTCATTCCAGAAACCAAAACCAACCTGCCCTTGAAATGGGGTGGCATAATATGCTTTTTTGTTTGACAATCAGAATTGGGTTCAGCTGCAATCCCTGTTATACACAGAGTGAATTTTTTGTAAGCTACCAAAATCTGTCAGAACAGAACAAACACTTTAGTGCACCCACCACAGCTGGGGGAAAGGACAGTAGACTGGAACCACAGGAAAAAAGTTAAAATACAGTAGTAAAAAACTGTTGAGTTACTGGGGAATGACAAAAAGTGGACTTCTCCTGAAGTATGAACCAGTATCATGATATTTTTCTTGTCAGAAACCAAAATGCAAGGGGTGGTGACTTCGAATTCCAGTGATGTTAAAAAAAAAAAAAAAATCAGCTGTGTACCGCACTGTACACACCATTTTCCCAAAATATCCATTTATTGCCTCCAAGAACAATGGTAAAAAAAGACAGTGAGATTTTCAGGTTGTGGGTCCGTGAGACAATCTAGTGAGATTTTAACATACAACAGAATAATCTGCTCCTATTTGTAATTAAGTTTAAATTGATAAAGAAGCAAATAGAGCACAACTCTCTTGCCCAGAGATGCCATACAGAGGGGCAGAATCTGCAGAAGTGCAGATTTTTGCAATATTTGCATCCCAAACAGACACATAACATACTACTAAATTACTCTTTCAGTGTTTCCCAGGTCCTAGTAGAAGTAGTAAAAAAGCATTTAATGAAAAAGAAACTGAATGCTTTTGTGGAAGGTCTCAGAGTTCAGATCAGTGAATGGCAAAACTCTTCTGATCGGTGGTATGTTGCCTTCCCAGCTCCCATCACCACTGCTCTCTTCGCAGCTGAATACATGGCGAAATGTGAATCGAGGTCCCTAACTAGCTCCGATAACACGCTCCTTAAGATGCTAGCTTTTTGTACAGTTTTTCACTAGCCCTGTACAAAGGTTATAGGCACAGCAACAACAGCAGCACAATACAGCCTACGCTAAATCTAGGATGCTTGATTAACTTCCAGAGACTTTTGAACACAGTTTCCATGGTGTTTTGATTTTTCCTTCAGCGACTTTATTCCTAACCTTCCTTTGTCATCCAACAAGCTCACGACAATCTAAACTTGAGAAACAAGCAGAAGTACAAAACTTCTAAATTAGCCTAATATTTTGTATGGCTAGATTGTCAGGCACAACCTTTACGTAAGCACCTGAAAGTAAACCTTAGAATCTAATTTTTTCCTTATTTGTTAGGCAAAAACACCAATGATTTGATTGTGAAACTCTTATGCATATCAATGAGCTCTTGTATAAGGCCTGATTTTAATTCAAAAACAAGCCCAATCTTACCAAGCTTTCTTACTCCGAGCTAGAAATAGGAAGAATTCAGTGGCAAGCAAAACAGTGACACTGTAATTGGTACTGGCTATTGAACTGCGTTCCACTGCTTTAAATACGAGAAGTCTTTTAGAAACCACAAAGAAATATACATTGTCTGCCAAAGAAAAGATAAACAATATTGAGGTAAAAGCGAGAGTTCAAAGGTTACTGAGAAAAAATTTTTCAAAGAAATAGGTTCAATGAAAATAAGGTCTTCAGAAGACAAGGCAGGAAGCCTTTGCAAGAGTAGGGGAAGGTCAAGAGTGGACTAATACAGATGCTGGGAAGACTTGAGACAAGAGGTTGAAAAGGCTCAGAAAAATGTCCAATAGTGCCATGAGGACGTTCTTCTGTAAGCATGAAGGTTACTAATACAGTTTTGCTCCATGCTTAAATAAGTCATCAGAAGGCAAGAGCTGGATCTTCATCCCATTGACGAAAAACAGTTTTACCAGTGACTTCACTGGTAAGAGCTATGGCATCATAGATCTCCATGTATTTCAAAATTTGGGTTTCAAAGCAGGTTCCAGTTTTTGCACGTTATTACCAGCTTCTTGATCCCAGAAGAAACATTTTTTCACTTATTTTCTAATGAACAAATTTGAACAAGTATATAAGTGCTTTTTCACAGGGGTTTTTAATGAACAAAGTATGAGAAGTCAAACAGTTCTGTTTTCTTTGAAGTTACAGATCTCAACACTTAAATGAGGCCAAGTTAACAGTACATGTATCATTTCAAGCATTTACCTTTTTATGTTTTGAGAGAGAATTAGAAGAGTTCTATTAGATCTCAAATTATTCAGTCAATCCTGCCAGCAGTCAATAGTAGTAAAGCAAAGTCTAATCTCTTCATAAAGATAAATGAAGGCTCACTATTATCTGTGATTTTAGCTATCTAACTGTCCCACGTTGCAGCTGTTAGCTTTCCCATCATTTATTTGGAAGTGCTGTCAGTGCAAGTATCTGCAAAACTTCCAACTTATCTAATATGCTCAATCAGGTAACAGTCGTGTTACTTCAAAAGATGAAAGCAGCACAAGCACAACCTATTTATTTCACTGTAACCCAGCTCCCTATGTTTACAAAACCTCCTTTCTAATTGCCCCACAGAGCAGACTTGTGACGATATCCTAGGCTGTTAACAACCGTTGCATTGCCTTACAATTTGCTTAGTGTATCACTACAGATGTGATCCTCAACAAGTCTTATATTACTGCTACACATTGATTCACGTTCCAAGTCCAGCAAGTTATTTAAATGACTGCCCAACAGTAGGGACATGAGCACTCCCATTGACGAGTGAAACTGCAATGTATTTTATTTATTTATTTACATTTTCGTCCAAGTCCATCACAGTGATGGTCGATCAGCTCTGATCAATGCTGAGGTGTCAGTTTAGATGTAAACCCTTTGAAAAGCTGCACTTTGGGGCTTAGCAATAATCAGGAGGTCTCCAACCAACGCATTTATTGAGCTTGACAGCATCAGCCTCAGACCAAGCCTGCTTGATTGTTCATTCACATCATTGTATCAGAAGCTTAAAAAGCCTTTTGCACTAGGAATACTCCTAAATACCAGAAGTCCAGAAATGCACTCTTTAGTAATTTGGTTGTATTCATCAGCTTTCAAGGTTTATTGTTTCTTTGTGTTACCTAGCAAGTTAGGCTGCTATGGAAACTACAGGGACTATATGGTAACCCCTTCCTCCCCCCAAAAAACAAACCCACAAATACCCGTAAAAGGAATTTTTCATAGAGTCCTTCAAGGCACACACACACCTGCAACACTTTATTTCTTTTCTTTTAATTTTCTCTAGAGACTTTAATTAATCACTTATCAGGTCATGAGCCTGGAGAATGTTTCCGAAGAGAAAGTGCTTTCCAGGTGCAGGGGTTTTAGCTGCTCTTTATGCTTTCAGTACAAGCCTTTATTGAAACTACTTTGCCCTAGAGCAGAGCACATTTGATTCTACTTAGGTGAAGAGCTGTCATGTCATAAGCAGTGTCCTAGCCTTTCTGAATATTGAGTTTTGGAAAATAACTTTTCTAACTTCACTTTTCTATTTCTTTTAAGATGGAATCACAGACACTCATTTGGTATGATAAGATCTCACTGATATGAAAACACAGAAAAGAGATTGCAAGTGATTACTGAGAACCTCTGCTAGATATCTCCTTTGCGTTACCCCAGTGCCTGCATTACAGAGGATCTGGCCACTGAGTGATGCAGAAATTCTACTCCAAATAAGCGCTAAGTGCATCCCAGCTTTGACAGCATGCAGAGCACATTAGTCATCTAAAAGCTCACGTTTTGGCATGGGGAGAGGTAAAATGTTACACTGATTTCCCAAGTGTCTAAAAAGTAGATCAAGTAACACTAAAATGAAATTGTCAAACTGGAAAATGATTTTCACTGGGATAATCTTCATATTTAGGAAATAAATATTGCAGATGATTTCTAGTACAGTCCAGCTCTGATGTGTAATGCCTCTTTACCAACACTTCCCTGTTGTCATATACTTTTTTTTAATCACTCTTTTTTAAAGCTACTTGCTTGCTATCAGCCCATAAGGTGATATTCATTAGGGTCTGGTGAGGATTTGAGATGGCAAGATTTGTGGGGAGTGGACCAATGAACAGATGCAGAACATTTTGCTCCTGGCTCTCTTTACCTTCTGGATCCTTCCCTGTACACATCATCCTATTCTAAATCAAGATGCCACTGACGCTCATCACGAGCTCTGGGACAGCCTGCTCTGAAATGCACATTCCTCCTATACTCTTTACAATTATTTGCTCCAAGTGGTACAAGAAGTACAAAGTACTAGAGGGTAGTGTAAAACAAGCCTGATGACTTTATACTTAACTACATTAGAAAGCCTTCTAACTTCCAGGATTGATGTGCTACAAAAAGACAGAAGAGGGCAAATCAACTAACCTTGTCCTTTTCCACATTTTCTCTGCTTTTTGTCTATTATTCCTTTTTTCTACATTATATCTGAACTCAGGCCGTGAGCCTGGAAGTTTCTTCATTTGGACAAAGGCAGTGCTTGGACACAACCTGCACTGTCAGACATCAGTCCCAGCACACAGACAGCATGTTGTCTGTATGTGAACTCTTGCACTGTAGGGAGCTGCAGGAGGTACCTGTAGCCCACAGATAAGCCCAGTGACACCTCATCTGTCCTTTATGCTCTGCTGGGTATTGAGGACTCTACTGGGGATATAAGCATTTGCTTCACTCTACTGTAGCACTTAGGACACTGCAAAAGAAAGAATATATTTTTCTCCGTATCTCATGATATGATGATACAGCACCAATGCAATATTCTGGAATTTGGCCAGGTGCAAACCTGAATGTCCCAGTTGTGGATTTCCATTTCTCTGTGTCTTTCCTGGTACCTGCAAGTTGGGAGATGCAGGTCCCAGAGTGCATGAAAACAGCATTACAATTTCAGAATTAGTGACTGTAACATCTTATTATTAAGAGAATGTGACATTCCTAAAATTATAACATCTGTGCTAAATAAATGCTGGGATCACAGTCTAAAAGTGAGTACTACTGCAGCTGCAAAGCAAGCATATACTAAAAGGGAAACTCTCCCCTTAAGTCTGCAGTCTTTCTCTGTACTCAACTTCTCATAAGATCTCACATGATAATTAGTGACGTTTCAGGTTATTGAAGCAGTTCCTCGTTTGCCCATTTGCCACAAGAGGGAATGACAATCTGAATCACAGGATTAGAGAGAAGACATAGAAGAAACAGCTCATCATTTCAACCTTCTTCCGTACACTCCAGGATACAGGCACATGCTGATTTAGAGACTGCACTATTTTATTCTATGTATTACATATTATTCCAACAACAAGAAAATATTTTATAGCATCATAGCCTCTCTGTAGGGAAATTTTCAATGGAACTAAAAAATTTACAGGCTGACCTGTCACTTTTATCCTCTTTCAATTCTTGGCAAGCTGCTTGGGGCAGAGGCTATTTCATTTTTGTGTACTGTACTGCGTGAAATATCTTCCTACTGCTTAAAAGACCACCTTAGCGTGAACATGCAAAGACTAGTGGAGAACAGTTACATTGGCGCAGATTCTCAACATGGTGCCCACTTTGCCAAGGCCAAGCGCGTCTGTGCGCTTTCCCAGCTCCCTTCTGTTCCCGAGCAGAGCCGGTTGCAGGCCCATCGCCCCTCTATCTCACTGAGCGTGCCTCAGTTCCTCGGGAAAATCAGCCCTTGCATTTCTGTAAGCTGGAAACAATCACGATGGGCATCGCAATACACAGATAAACCCCGCAGGCAGGGCAGCATTTTCAGTATCAGATAGATATTTTTATACTTTGTCTGCTGCAATTTTCCACCTGTGGTGCTCCTGAGTCAGCACTGAAATAAGAGCTACAAGAAGTCAAGGAGCCTCAGTTCCCCAAAACCAACAGATAAAATATAGTTTCCTATTTTTATTTTAAGCCCCCTGTCAGAAAACCCTAGCAGAAGCAGCTGATGAGACCGGACGGGGCTGAAGCAGGGATATGCTGGGGAAGGGGAGGGGGACGCTGGAACATGGCCCATGCGCCAGGCTCCGTGGCACCAGTTCAGAAATGCAATTATCAACATTCCTAGCTCCATCCCCCTCAGGAAACGACTTTAGGGATGGGGTCAGGAGACAAGATCCATGCGAAATAATAGATCTCTGATCATATAGAAAAAAATGTTTGTTTGGAAAGTTAAAAAAATTTAGTTAAACTTTTTATATTTCTGGCAAAGGAACATAAGAACTGGGATACAAAGACACCAAAATAGGTAGCTTGTACAAGCGCTTTTCAAACGTAGCTTTTAAAACTAACAAAGACCAAACACAGGTGTTTTGGTGTGGGCCTGAGCCTTGGTGCGTGCTGGGATGCACATGCGGGACAAGCTGGCCCCAAGCCCTTCTTCGTGTTACTGCGCCCTCCCCGGCGCCAAGGCAACGTGCACTTCAGAGCCGCAAGCGAGCCTCTGAAAGAGCCGGTCAAACCCGTGTCAAGAGCGCGGCTGCAGTATCGCCCAGGGAGCCGCTTCCCAATGAAGCGCCAGGGCGACGTCCCGCTGAACCGAGCCGCTCGGGGCACGGCAGCAAACCAGCTGCAGCCTCTTTGCAGTTTACGCGTAGGTAAATTCACTTCAAACGGTACAGCCTGGGGCTCCGTTAATCTATAGTTGACTGTGACCACATCTGTAAAGGACATGATGGCTCCTCATTTTCAAACAATTTCTCTTAATCGCGCATTTAGCATTAGAAATTCAAAAAGCTGCAAAACCATCAATGCAGTATCTTCTGGGGGCCTACTCCGCATTTCCAAAGGGCATTAGGACTTTTGCCGTTCCCTCAGACACCACAGTTATTTCTGTCTGGCCTGGATGAAGGCATAGCTAGTCACAAACTTTCACGCAGACACTAAGCAGAGGTATAAGGAGCGGCGCACAGAGAGCTCCCCCCGCGCAGCAGAAGCCGGCACTTGGGAGAAACGGTGACGACAGTAAGGGGAAACGACCAAGGCAAACGGGACCCCACCAGTGGTGGGGTTTTGGGTGGAGGTGCCAGCACCGTGACCTCTCCTGAGCTAGTCACATCTCCACTGCCACCGGCCACCTCTAGGGAGGCGCAGGCCCGCTGAGGGGGGCTCAGCATGCCGTCCTCTCTCTCCTCATTTTCTTCCCATTTTCATGCAGCCAGTCCCTCTCCTTTATCCCAGGAATCTCCTGTTCTTTCTAGTACAAGCAGAAGTGCAGAAAATTCATCATGACATAACTTGATACTTAGATCAGCTATCCACAAACTCCTACCAAAAATACAGATCCAAAAGAGCAAAGGAGGAAGCAGCACTCAGAGGGACAGATCTTTAAAGGGTCTAAGGACCTAATTCCCACCAAAAGAAACTGTGAATGAGGAATGCAGGCACTTTTGAAGGGCCTCTGACCCTCATTTTCAGCTGCATAAGGGAAAACGCCTTGCCAGTTTACTGGACTGCATCTAAAAGCACTATAAATTCAGTGTCATTTGGTAGCTGAGGATTTTGCAAAAGGCTGATCCTAGTCCCTCAAATATAAACACTGTTCCTCTTTTTAATCTAATATGTATACAAAACTAGGATCAGGACTGAGTATGTGGAGCACACATGAAAGCCATTCAGGAATTTGCAGAGGCTACTGCTGCCTGTGTGGGTGGGGTGGGATGTTCCAGCCAAAGGGAGCCTGCTTTGGAGTACGTGGTTAAGAAAAAAGGAAAAAGCTGAGAACAACTGCAGCTCAGTGAACAGACGCAGACAAGGGAAGAAGATTCAGCTAAAAATCCCAAACCGTTTTGAAAAGAATGTTAAAGTTTCATCAGACAGGGTACACTTTCATGAAATACAGAACAGTAAAACAGAACAAGCAAGAATAAACACATGCATTTTACAGCGTGCTTTTGCTTTTAACTGTAAAACAGAACTTCCGATCTGTCCTCTGCTCTGACACATTTCGAGAACAAGCAAATAAAAGGAGGAAAACGGAAGTCAAAATGAGAAAGAAGGCTGACTTCAGCCGGCAAACTGTGCACTACAAGAGACGGATGTGGTGCGGGCATGAAGTCAAATCGCAGCAGAATAATGAGACAGGATTTTCTTCTGGAAATAAACACTGAAGGAAGAAGTGCAATTTCTCAAACAAACAAACACAAAACCCAACATATTTTACAGAGCAGTCAGACAATGGCTGAGATTACACACTCCTGTGCAAGAAATGTAAAAACCCAAATAGCCTTTTATGCATTTTTAAAGTGAGAGAAAGGCTGCCCAGGGAAGTCCTAGTGTTGCAGACGGAAATACTCATACAGAACGTATGAGTTGTATGTTCTCCCACTATATAGTCTTTAGGGGTATTAACGCATTTCCTATTAAGAAAGACCAAAACAAGACAGTTATTTACCTGAAGGAGTGCACTCATCTCATCAAAGTATCTGAGTAGATCAAAGCCTCCAGATGCTACCAGCGCTAACACCAAAAATGGGGAATGTCTGAAGAAACTCTGTATTCCTATAGGCAGATTAATTGGTAAAAAATTGTCAGGGCATCACTGCCTCTGGCAATGAAATGCTGCAATGCCGACACGGTGGCAATGAATCTGGTCCACAGAATCAGAGTGATACCATTAGAAGAAGCAAATGAACTAAATATTCAAGCCTGAGTCTGTATGTCCTGCTCAAACCTGTATGACACACTGTGCTAAAAAGTACCTGGTACTGCTTGTCACTGTGCTTTCAATCTATTCTAAAGGATTGCACCTGCTTGGAGAACTTCCAGCGGAAAGAGATTCCATAACTGTTTTCCATATACAATTCATAAAAGTTACACACACACACACACACACACACATATATATACATTTACACACATATATATACACATATATATATATAAACAACATTTTCAAAATTGTCTGGTTTTTCAAGGACTCAGCTTGCAAGTCATGTGAGGACTTGCTGAGACATTACTCTGTGACTTTAACATTATAACCATAAAATTATCTAAATAAACTTAATTTTAAATAAATTTTAAAAATGCCCATAGGCTCTTCTACACAAAATGACTAATCCAGGTTTAGTTTATCCAATTATCTGTGTGTCTGAGAGATTAAAGCACTTATCAATATTGCAAAATACTTATAAGGAACTGCAAGCTAGGAGATTTGACGGTATTGAATGTAACCGGAAGGTACACACTGACTTCTAATATTTAAATATTACTTCAGCTAAATAGGAATAGCAATAGTTAATTAACTTCTCTGATTCCTTAAAATCTGAAAACCCAGGGTTTAAACCTGCAAAGTGCCAAGTACCCCTTTGACATGCTGAGCATCTTTCACTCTGAGCTTATTCACAATGGAGTCCCAGAAGACCATTAGGTAAATTTGAAGTAATCTTATATAATTAATGGAAAAATCCTGTGACTTTTGGACAGCAGGTGGGTTTATGAAAAGAATCTCATAACACCACCAGAAGCCAGTTGAGAGATTGCAAGTGCTATAATCTGATGTAACATCCTGTCTTTAACTCCTGTGGGCTGAAATTCTAACCAGGGAGTAAGATGGAGGTATGTCTTTTAAATTGTCTTTTGATTAAAAGTAAGCAGCTGCATCATCTGACACAATGCTGCGCTCATGCTGGGAAGTCACGAATGTAAACTGTACTTTATTAAACCAGTTAGAAGCTGTTAAAATGTAGAATGCTGCTGGCACACCCTTTAGAGCAAGTACTAAAATATGCATCATGTGGGCCCCTTTAAATGAGTCATTCTTAAAAAGGTTTATTTTTCAATCATTCTATAAACAAGAATAAATCAAAAACAATTCAGTCTTTCACCCCACTGAGATAAAGTATGTGCAAATGCCGTTTCAAAGTTAATTGGCACGGAAATATTTAAGTCTGGGAAAATCACTTTCAATGTCAAAATTTTGCAAAACATCCATATTTATTTCCATATCTATCATATTCCTTTACAGTTGTAGCTCATGAGGCATAGAAACGTTTTTAATAGGTTAGCACAACTATATGCAAATGCTAGGAAATGTATTATTCCCTATATGAAATCAGGTTAATGTTTGTCCTTATTCTATTGCAGAAATAAAGTGCAGAGACATGAATAAATGTGAAATATAAATGGTATAAATGTGGCTGGTGACAAAAATTAAAGCTTTGATCTACTGCAGCTGAAATGGATTTATCTAGGCTATTTGGTTATGCTCTCATGTACCGTAGGAGCTAAGTAGCTAAGTATGAACTAATTTGTCACCTCTGAAGCAAATTTTGTAGTACCATTTTTAATCACTCATCTGGATCAAGTCAAACCTTGGTGCCGGACGTGTGGAACACAACGAACGCCTGTGCTGGGCAGAGCCTCCGCTGAGCGCCCCCGCGCGCGCTGAGCGCCCCCGCGCCTGCCAAGCGGCCCCCGCGCCGGTGCAGCGCGACCCGGCACGCTTGCAGCCGGGCGGCCCTGCCGCGGGGGCGAGGGCGAGGGCGAGGGCCACGGCCGCCGGCCTGCGCAGAGCAGTTTGCAGGGCTGCGGCTTGAACGCTCAGTGCTCCGAAAACACTGAAAGCCCCTCGGATGCTTTGCCTGCTTAACAAGAGCAGGCAGCGAAGGGCACAGAAAATCGGGATAATTCTGCTGATACCTTTCTCCGAACTGTGTCACCTGCACCGCCAGGAGCGGCGGACGTTGGCGGCAGCTCTGGCAGGCAGCCGTGGGCCCGGCGTCTCCGGCGGCACAGGCAGGTCTCTGCCCTCCTCCTCATGCTAGCTAGCAGCGGACACGCTCTGCCGACCACACGTGAGCGCGTGCAGACTCCGGCTGCGTCCCTCCTATCAACCCAGGCACGCTCTCTTTCTCTCCCTTCTCCCTCCTACCCCTCGTCGCAAGATGCTCGAGGCGAAAGGCGAGAGCACCGTAATGAAATGACATCTCCAGACACAGAGAGCTCTTTCTCCAAGGCCCCTGGCTATCTCAGTCTCATTACATTTCTCAGGAGGGGGCATCACTCCCTGACAACTAACATCTGGCCCAAGAGACCTCCTAATTTAAAACAACAAACTAATTATTATCACCTACTCTTTCCCGTAGCTTTTATCTTTATTTTTTCCAAGAAGAAATATGTCAGCATATTTTTCATTTGAACTGTTAATATTCTGTATTTTTCCCCCCTTAAATATGCTTAACCTCCTTCTAAGAGGAGGAAACCCGCATTTCATCAATCAGCTTCAATTACCTACTGTATTTCACTCCATGGTGTGGAATTATGAGTTGGAAGAATGTCTTGATTAACGACCCCACAAACATCTAGACATCAGAGTAACCGATCTTCCTGCCTGCATGGCGCATTACGTGCAACACTGCGAACTGACAGGATGTTGGATTTTGTTTATTTTGATTTGTTTCTAAAGGTGAAACTATTGGTCTCTTTGTTAGAACATCGATATAAGCAATAAGGAGCTAGAGGCATTTCTTTAAAGAGGTTTTTGTTTTCTTTGAGAAAGAAAACCTCTTTAAAGAGGTTTCCTTTTCAGGGTGCTGCAGAAGATATTAGAGGCCAGTTTAGTATCTCCTCTGGTCAGGGACAAGCTACCTAGGCCACATTCTACTGGAATAAACACAACATTCATGATTTAGACACAAAAAGCTCTAATCCTTGCCTTGCCGCAAATTTTCCTTGCCTCTTTGGAAAGTTATTTACCAAAATTTGCTCTCCAGCTTTTCCATCTTTAAAATGAGATTCACAGTACTAAACTCACTGGATGGTTCTTCAGTACTTTTTAAAAGTTTTTTACTTAGTATCTATGGTGCCAGGATTTCTTTTTTCACCCAGCACAGAGCCCCAATCTCATGCCAATCTGATTTCTAGACTAGCATGCACACAGCAGCAGTTCATGCTGTTTGGTTGTTGGGTGCATACTGTCTACCAAGAAAACCTCCAAAACCATTTGGCAGCTTGATGGACTCATTCATGAGGGATTATCCATCCAACCCCCAAAACACCAGATGGACAGCTGAACAAAATACTTTAACCAAAACCCAAACCTATTCCCTTCAAGAAAGAAAGGGGAAAAAAAAAAAGATTTGGATCCACAAGAGATGCTCTGCCATTTAATTTAAGGATAACCACTGCCAAAAATGAATTTTCAAAGAAAGTTAGAGAAAAAATATTATTGTTCTCTATGAAAATAAAACACTGATATTGTCTGACAAAAACTGGCAGCTTGGGAGCAGAATGGGGAAAAAGAAGAAAATTAAATACTGGGCTTCTAAACCTGGTGGGAAAACACAAGCGAGGTCGATACAATCTCTCGTGTTGCTGGCTGCTGTCGCCAGCAGAGCTCTTGATCAGCTCCGCAGCTACCACTTTGCATAAAGCAGCATGGGAGAAGGAGACGCCGGCAAGCCCCCGGCAGCGCTCCTCCGGCTGCTTTATTTATTTATTATCCCCAAAGTTCCTGCCCTTTGATGCGGCCCAGGGCGGCCTCCCCACGTAGATGCTTGGAGGTAGTCAGACCAAGCAAACACCCTGCCTCAGCCTGCCCAGGTGAAGTCACGGTGGAAAGACGCTAAAAGGCTTCCAAGGAAGCAATTGCATTTTTACTATATACGCTAATTCTGTTACACAAAGCAGTCTCAGTTCCCCTGTATTCTTACAACTGAGAATATGAAGTTTTCAGCAGAATGAGGCGATGTTTTTAATCTAGTTGTTCTAAATAAAGGTAAACAAATAAAACGTCTGTTTGCCTCCATATTTTCACACCAGAACAGATAATGAAAGCTCCATGACTAAACGCTCTTTTTTAACCCCCTGCGCTTACTGAGTGTGAGTGAGCTCCTTGCCTTGTGCTGGGCAGCAGAGCAATAAAGGGCTCATTTAACTTTAATCTGAATGTAGGAGTCTTTAAAACTATTAATATTATTCTTCATTATGAAGAGCAATTTTATTACCACATTTTTGTTCTAGTATCAGGAGACATTACCTCAGGTGATTTTACATCCCTCAGTTAGGTTGTTTTCAGTCCCCCCTGCCAGCGGCACAGGGCTGAATTACCTAGCGCAGTCTGGCTTTTATTCTGCGTTTCGACATCCCTCGTGGAGAACGGGCCGTGTGAAGACGCGGGGAGGGGGGCAAAACCTGGCCAGCCCATGCCACCAGCCATCTGGGGCAGCTGGGGGTGGGGGGCTTCTGAACAGGCTTTGGATGTGATGGGGGAGATAAAGAATGTTATTTTAGACCCAGGAACTTCAGATACTGCAAATTCAACAGGCGTCTGGGGCTGACCGCATGGAAACCAGATGGGAACAATTTAGTTAAGGCTTTCGGGCTCCTTTGACTTCCACTCAGTGCAGCCGGGTGGAAAGGCAGCTACAAGCAGCTAACACGAGGGCTGGCAGTACCTCTGGGTTCACCATGCCACCACCTCTTGTGCTCATTGTAGAGAGTCGATCTTAGCTCGAGTAAGCATAGGAGTTAACGTGGCCTTATTATTATTTATGGTAACGCAGCAGCTAGGAACTTCACTGCTCTAAGTACCTTAACAGACCTAGAAAGCCTCTGCCCCAGCCCACAGTTTAAGATCCTCCTTTTTTAACACCCAGTTATGCAGCGACAAGGGCACAACACCCCCTTAGCACCCTTACAACTCTATATAGCTCTTGGAGCCCACGGAGAGGCAGGCTCACACCAGGGAACGATCCAGCACACTACCGTAGGCTCAAACTTGTGATTCGACTGGGTATGACTTCTAAATACGCCAGGGAGTATTTAGGACAAGTGAACCAGATTTCCCTCATGCATATTTGAAGTCTAAGTTGAACTGAAAGGCAAAGTGGAAGAAAAGACATAATGCAGTTGTTTACTTGAGATGTGCTAGTGCAGGAAGTTACTTGATCCTAGATGGTGGGTAACACTGAATTCCCCTGAGCGCCCAGCACCGTTGCCTCACCTTTGGTTTGTGTGATTTGGACATAAGCTAGTTGTCATTTGTAACACACCCAGTTATCTGGCACACACCAAAACGATCTTTGCCATTTTTTTTCTTATAGGGTTTGCTTTTGGCTCCTAACAGGATGACCTTGAACACAGTTCCAACAAATACATCAAAAACACTTAAGGGCATAAGTTTAAATAGATCATGACTATAACTCTATTGCAAGAGTACAATTGAGCATCTACTGTCATTCCTTTTAGAAGCAGAATGGTTACTTGCTCTTTTTGATCAAATGGTTCTGAGCTCTGAAATACGTTGTTTATTTTATCTATATAGTTTAAACATTAAGGGGCCAACAAAAGGAGTGATATTTGAAAGAAATAAAAACAGAGAATCTATCCCTATCAGAGCACTCACACTCAAAACTCAGAGATGCCAGTAATGAAATTCAGTAGTGACTGTGTTGCTGCTTAATTTTACATGAAAGGTGCATGGACACTGGAGATACAAGCAGTCCTATGATGCAGGGAGAAAGGATGCAGCAGAAGCTACTGCTCAGTATTCAAAGACTCCCATGTACATTTTTCCTATCATCTCCTGGGTCAGATTCTGCAAGGCGCTCAGCAACCACTCTTTTGGACTCCATGTACTCCTCATCATCAAGCTCAGACCTTTATTAAACAGCTCTAAATAGGAAATAAACACACAGCATTACCTATTTAATGAACATAGTTGTCTGTAAATATGGTATGGAGGTATCATTAAGTGGCACCCTTATTTTTGCATATGTTTCGAAAGGAGGTGAGAAACACTAGCTGGCATTTGAGATTAGTGTTACTTCCACATTTATGTAGACTAGACGAGAAACAGACCACAGGGAAATCCAAGGAGAAGGCAATAGCAAGAAAATGAGAAAAAAAATCCATAGCATGGAACTCTATCACTTCCTACAGGTCCTCAATCCACACACTCTGGGTTCACTACCATACACTAGATGAGCCTACACAATTGATATCACAGAGTATTAGATAATTGTTTAAGAATATACTAAAAAAAAAGACAGTTGAGAACCACAGGGAGGAAGAGAGATGGGAAATTAAGATATTCATTATCATGGTTCTAAGGCTTTTTTGTGTGTGGTTTAAGATGTTTTCCACAATTATTTTAGAGACATCCATAGCAGGGCCGCATTCACCCAGGGAATGTTAGGAGACCAGAGGAAGAAGGAAATACTGCAGTGTAAGAAGGCGAACAACCCAAAAGGGGCCCCGGGGCTATTAAAGGGGTAGAGTGAAATGATGATCAAAGAACAAAGAGCTGTTTTAGTGGTTTCCCTGCAGACAGGATAGTCGGGGGACATTTTACAAGAAGCAGTAATTTCTGATTCATCACCTTGCTGCACACTCTGACCGCTCATGCCTTACCTATTGAAAACTACCAACACCGCGCTGCATCTCACAACCCCTTACTCACACGAGCAATCTTTACTCTCATGAGTAATCCTGCTGCTCTCAGGAAGTACCGGCTCAGTCCAAAACTTTGCATAGCAGGACCCTAAGTAACTCCGAAATTGCCTGCACAATTTCGGGGACGAGCTCCTTCGCGCTCCGTTCACAGGGCACTGCCCTTGCGGGAGCGCAGCGGCTTGTCCCGCGGCGCTCGGCAAAGCAGCCTCATCTGCGGTAAGGCGTCCCACAGCGTGTTTAAAAAACCGCCCCTCATTCGCCGCTGAGCTTCCAAGAATAACCTCTTGCGATTGACACGTGGGGAAATTATTTTGAACTGTAGCTCATGTGCAAAAATCAGTGTTTGAAATCGTGTCATTCAAGGGATTATGGTTATTTAGGTATTAGTTTTTACTGGCATAGAGTACCTTAAAGTGAAAGGTGGGAATATGATTGATAATAATCTGTGTTAGGTCCTATGATTCAGAACAACCTGAAAAAGTGGATTATTGGAACCTTTCGCTGTTTCTAAAGTTTCATTTTAATGAATTTTTATACTTCTTTTAAATTTCCACTTGTCTGACAATACAATGGTTGCCATCACAAATTATGATTTAAAGTGGACAGTGGCAGTAGACTGTACGTTATATCCTCATCTGAAATTTTTCAGTAGCTTAGGCCTGAGCTCCTATAAGTTGTCCTGATCAGCCCTGTCTTTTTTATTTTTCCTCTCCTGTTTTTCCTCCTTGAATTGCTAATATTTATTTCAGCTCTGGCTGAAAATAGGGAAAGATACTTTTTTTTTTTTAATGTTTCCTATGGGAGACTTTGTGACCACACGGTTTTACAGTCAAAGAATCAAAGGAAAATACTCAAATTGCTGCACTATTCTTATCACTGGACCTGGTAAATGCCACTTTCACAACAGATCATTTAGTGCAACTGGGATTTCCTAAATATTTTTGACTTGGCATTGACATTTACATCCCTGACTGTCTTGCTGTGCCAGCCCCATCACACCCTTACTAAATTTCTAAACACATGCTTTTTGGCTTTCTCCTATTCTGTCCTTTTAGATATCACATCCTTATGCAACTCCCTTCTCTGCTGCACAATCAGTTTTGGCAGGAGATGATTACAGTGAGAGGTCACCGTTTCTTACACTATTTGTTGTCTCTGTTTGCTGGTACTCAGTTGCCTGCCCTCGAATCTCCATCTCAAGTCGTTTCATTTGAGCTTTTAGTGTGGTTATGAACTCCAGGAACTGCCAGGATTTTGTACAGCACTTGACATCATCAAGTCATGGCCCATTTCTTCATGAGCCAAAATTAGCATTCAGATTAGCAAAAAAAAAAAAAAAAAATCATTCTCTGCATAGGGCTTCTCAGTAACGTTTAGGCGAATTTGTAATCAAATAAAAAAATGTGACAACACGAAATGGTATTAGGTAGTGTAAAACTCCTCCAATTCTCCACCGACCCAAAATGATCTAAACACCTTCTATATGACTCCACTAGAATAGAATAAATAACAAAAAGGGTATTTTTCAGTGCAGGTTCATCCAAATCCCATATGCTTACTCAACCCCATGTTTTCAGAGGTAAAGTTTCTGGAAAGCACAATACCCACATTTTCTGTCACTGAGTTACAGTTGCAAACAGCAAGCCAAATGCTGAGTTTCTTACTTGCTATTTGCAATAGCAAATTGCAATTTGCAAAAGGTTTTTGGTAACATTTGGTGCTAATTGGACTCAAAAACGTTAATCTCTCAAATCACTGTGATCTTAAAGACACATGTAAATTATCTCAGCATGTAAGAGAGCAAAAGCTCAGACTGCATTGAATTTTTCAGGATATAGGGTCTTTCAATGTACTGTTAAAGGATGTCAGGGTGATTTACTATTCTTGATTTCTTTTTCTTGTGTGAAACTTAATAAAGCAAGCATACACTATATTTAACATATATTTCAGAACATAGTTCTAGATGTTAAAAAAAAATACATGTTTTCTAACTAAAACTGTAAAAAATAGGTTAGGGTTCCCTCACTTACCCGCAGAAGGGTAGATACTTCATGGTAAGGTATCTGCCCTCCTTTACGTCATGCAACTTCAGTACAGACATAACCACTAATAAACATTTTAAACACCACACCTTACACGTGATATGGAGAAATCATCAATGACTTGTGAGCATTTTGGGTCGATATTCCCAACAGGAATATGAAATAGACTACAATGTTCAACTGTTTTGTTCATGGACTCCCACCCATTAGGAACTAACCAAGCCTACGTACAACCCAATTAGCACAATTTGGTTGCAGAGAAATAACATGGCATGTTTAATTGTTTGTCTATTATAATAGTTATGAAAAACAGATCAGATTTTTTCTGCTAGAGAGCTGCTTTCTCTCTAGCTTTTTGCTGATCTCTGCACAGGCTTCCATCCTACCAGAATTTTATCCATCTTACCTATTGCTCTCGGTCCATCCAGCTTCATTTCACTAGCTCCTAATCATCTTCCTCATTAAATACAACATATGCGCCATAATTTGGGAGATTCATGTATATTTTTCCATAGTCATCTTCACTGTTTTTCACTGTGCTCAAACGTCTACATTCATTTTCCTGTACTTCACCGCAGTCTTTCTTACCTTAGCTTCTTATTGCTGTTGCCAAATTCCATCTCCTCCTTTTTTGAAGCCAGTCTCAAAAAAGCACATATCTCCAATAGGCCCTATTGCCTGCCTCTAAAACTGCATATGTTAGAACAACCACTAAAATAAAAATAAAAAAAAAAACAACAAAAAAGAAGTTATGTTAAAAAATAAGTTGACCTTAAAAGATGTGCATCAGCAGCACAACTTGTAACCTCCCCCTATCTAACCATACAACCTGTTGTTTATTCTCATCCCTCTTAGGCTTTGCCTGAATACAGATCTTGACTTTGTCACGCTCATTCACACTGAATAATACTTCACTTTCTGTATAGCTCTGTTAATTTCTACTTGGTGTGCCTGAGGTTATAGAATTGGCCCTTTGCTTTTAAACTTCTTGGGAAAGGTTCACATGATTCAGTCATCTCTGAACCACCATGTCCACTCTAGGTAGTAGGACAGTAGAAGTAATAAAGGTTTTAGGTTTGCAGAAGTAGTTAAAAATACATTACCATTTCAAAATTGGAACCATACAAGACACAGCAATTCAAAAATCACATAGCAGTCATGCACTTATTCCAGCAAGAAATCTTTCTTAAATAATATGTAAAGGGAAGGCTAAAGCCTGCTTTACTCGCAGTAGGTAAGCAAGTACACATGAAAAACGGAAAAGTGGTATAGGATAGTTCTTCTAACAAACATATATAACAACAAAATTTCAAAGTAAAATTAGAAACATACAATAATGTAATGTAAGAAAGAAGTGCAGTTAACCACTGGGACAACTCATGAAGAGTTGTAGTAGATCACTGGAAAGAAATTAGACAAAAATTGGATGTGCTCAAGGAGGATTTGAGTCTTAGCTCAAATTCACAACTTGTGCCATACACAAAGTTGTAACAGATACTCCAGTAGTCTTCTCTGATCCTCAAGTTCATTCAACCCACAGCATACTATGCAGACACATACGTAGATATAAACTGGGATGAGGGAAAGACCTTGTTTATTTAGATTTTCTCACATCAGCTTACATCAGGTTGTCAAATTAAATTTAGATTATCTATCAAAAGTTTTTTTTACAGTGACAATCTGACTGCTACTTCAGAAATTTGATAAAAATAAGCCTATAACATCATATTCAAATGTACTATATTCAACACACATTATTAATTTTGACATAGTAAGCTGCAGTTCAGATATATTGGTTCTAGGACACTGTAAAATCCATATGAAGACAGTGCTATAAAATTATGCAAATTATACAATACCATCTGTAGCAGAGGGGGAAGTAAAAAAAAAAAAATTACTTAAATGTGTTGACCAAACTGTGTATGGGCCACATGGAAAAATTAAGCATATTCTACACAGGCAGAAATATATTTTGTGACTTCAGCCATTATTTGAAACAGTTTAAGAAAATAAAACTTGTGATTTTTTTAAGACCTTTGTATCAAAGACAACATACTCACACACAGAAAACAAAGGAACAGGCAGGCTGCCTACTACTAAAAGCTTGAGTTTTATCTACTAAGAAAAAAATCCAACAGCTATTAAAATGATGCAGTTCTTCCACTATCCCATAGGGCATACTCAGATTTAATGTGGATACCTGACCTAATGTACTGTACACTTATGCCAGGTTTAAATAAAGCAGCTTTCTCTCTTCATAAGATGCTGTACTGGAAGTGGTAATTGAAGGGACCTTGCGCAGAAACCAAGGGGTTCTGAGTAACTGGACAAGAAAAGCACCCTTGATTTGTCATGTCATAAGAAACACTTCTGTGTACACATGTGTATCACAGAAATCCACTACCTATTATGTACTAATAGGCCAAAAACCCGCTAGGACAATACTAGGTTTTATTTGGTAGTGACAAAAATTCAGCCTAGAGGTTGAATCAACATTTTCATTTACTTAAGAAGCTGGGTTTCATGGGTGAATACTGGATGTATGATGTGAACTTTCAGCCACAAATAGCTATTTGAGGTACCAAACTCCAAACTAGAAAAGCAATAACATCAAAACCAGTCACATGTTGTATATTAAACCCATGCCAAAGTACTGGATCAGGCTTTAGAAAAAAAGTCTGAGATTTTCCTAAGTGTGTTCAACCATTACTTGTATAAACAATTATTCCAGTTGTGTGGATCCACTTAATGTAAATGTACTTTCAAGAAGCCAGCTAAATATGTAATTGGTCTTTTGTACATACAATTACTGTGATGTGTACACCAAAGGAGCACTGTAAAAGAGAGACAGTTAATCAAAATTATAGAAGCAAATACTGTGCAGCAGGGTCTAAAAATGCGAATCCCATTTTAGAAATCCAAATCCCAATATGACTGTTCAGATACAAAGCAGGGTTATAACTGTGATGCTCAAGTTTAAAAATTGAGCTCATAGTACTATTTAAAATAAAGCAATAAAACAGCCTTGTAGTCTATCAATATTACTTGTTTTCATTTGTATTCTGCTCATTTGTGCAGCCCCATTTCATGTTTGCTTTCTTTTTCTGCAGCAGAGACCATGCTAATATTTTCATGGATTTGTCTATAATAACCTTTAAATCCTTTCCTTGTCATTATGCTGCATAGCTGTTCCATTGTATATACACTCTTTACTTCGGTTCATTGCCTACATATTGATTATTTCACATTTGTCTACGTTAAACACTAAATAGTATTTTCCACTTACTAGTCCAGCCATTTAAAAAGATCCGAATCCACCTGAATAAGGTCTGATGCTTTCTTCTTCCTTATTAGTTATACATTTAAGTTTGACAACATTAGCAAAACATCAATCAAAATCAGTCGCAGAGAATTTGGTGTTTGTCATCTGTCACAAAACCAACCTCCTGCTTGAATATTACTGTTTTCACCTCTAATATTCGCAAAATGGTAATGCTGGAACTGCTGACCGAGTTCTCTGTGCTGACTTTAGAAGAAGTCTCTCACCTCCTGTAAGAAGTCAGACCGGAGGTATTACTACGAAGTAACAGTACAAGATCGCAGGGCACCAGCTACGCTGCAATAGCTCTGTAGGCAGCTCTTGTCTTACAGGAGTTGAAAGTGCCCAGGAGCTAGCTGTCCCCCTTCCATTCAGGGGCAGAGGGAACTGGATTTTTTTTTTTTCAATATTTGACTTTATCTACCATAATACCTTACTAATCTCAGAACTGCAGCAACATGGAACTCCAATAAAATAACAACACGCCAAAAATCCCATTGTTCTCCAGTAATTCAGGACAGTGTCTCTGAGAATGGTGGGGCCTGGTGGATTGATTGGCGCGTGGATAAGACCTCTGCTAATCTGTATATCACTTTGCATGCAAATTGAATTATATTGAAATACTGTATCTGAGATGTCTGAGCAAGATACAAAGGTCCAATTGGCTTTTTATCTCCCATAACTTTAATTTGCCTGTAAAAACAAACAGTCTATTTCTAATCTCTCTGGGTTTTTCATAATCCTAAAAGTGATGTGAATAAAGCCTGGTCAGCTCTGTCTATTTTTCAGTAATTGCTGTCATATTTTAGCTGCAACACCTTTTGAAACCAATGAGGTAGTTAGCTTGGGTATAATGTATTAATTACAATTTAAAGACCAAGCTAAATATCTCCCATCTACTTTCTCCCAGTATTAACTGGTTGAATTTCACCTTTCACTGGTGAAGTCAAGGCCACAGTATTTTTATAGTCTTCATTCTCTTTTCCCTTTTGCTATTTCAATTATTAAATGCAAAAGGAAGGGACTATGAGGGAAACCATTTAAAACAATCATAAGATGCCCCCAATAATCTGAATTTCTGTGGTTGACCAAGTTACTTGCTGCAGGTATAAGGCACTTATTAGGAGATGAAGTTCTCTAAGTGTGCTACCCTTAAGTTTTCTAACATACCCGCAAACACCCAAGTTATTGACCAAAAATACCTACTTTGCACACATAATGCACATAAACATATTGCTGCATCCCTAAATGTTGACAGCGTCATCTCAGAACTCCCAGCTCCTTATGTCTGTTCTCAGTCTTATTCCAACATCACCCTGAATTTTGTCACATTTATAATAGTTTTTACTATGTTGTTCCTTCCTATTTTATCTCTGTACTATTAACCAGTAACTCTTCCACCTCAAATAAATAAGAGAAGCTTGATTTAGGCAGTTTTCCATCTCAGCCCATCGCTTCTCTGTTTGAAAGACAAAACTGAGCAAATGCAGTTGTCTTTATCAATTTTTAGAGAACAGATTTTTCTCTTTTCTCCTTTATAAATAAAAATATGTATGAAGTAACATGAAATTAGGTAATATAGCAATTGTAATTCTAAGACGTTAAAAATTTTACTTGTAAATATTGCCTTTGGGATAACAACTTCTGTATGAAACAGCCCAGCACAATTTAGAGTGAAGAGGTTATGGATAAAGCTTTGAAAATTGAGAGTCAGAACTGCTGCTGGAACTGTCACCATTTAGTAATGGCACTGCCATTACATGAGTTAATTTTGTGCGGTCTACATGACCTAACGTATTTCTAATGCCAGTCTGGGATTTTGGGGCACCGAGGGAACAGAATAAAGTTATTAATAAAAGAAAAAGAACCTTAAAAACAACAACAACAAAAACTTTAAAGATACCAATTCTCTGCCCTCAATGATTTTTTTCTTAATTTTCTTCTCTTCTTCACCCAGTCCTCCTCTATAAACATTCAAGTGAAATGCCCACGTAAAAGAACCACCTGGTATATGTAATACAACCACTGCAAAGTAATGTTTCTGCCTTGGACAGAGTTAGGTGAAAAAATGCAATGAAATTCAGGAATCACTCACACTGGAGCACAGCTAATCATCACTCCGAACCTTAAGCAGTAAGTTATTATAAATGAAGTCACTATGACAGGAATATAGAAAAGCAGAAAAGAGACAAAATATGAGAGGCAGAAGAGTAATGGGAGAATGCCGGCGGATCTGGCATTTATCATTTGCCTTCTGCCGTTTTCTTTGCAGGGCCCTGGCTGCTCTTGCACGGGTCACTGTGCCCCTCGCTCTCCCCTTTACCAGAAACTACACCACTGGCTTTCGCTTTCTGAACGTTCCCTACTGCCACTGCAGCTCTCAGGAAAAGCTAAACCAGCCACACAGCAGCATGCTACGCTCGATACTATTCTTTCTTTGCCTTACTTGAGGCATCCAGTGTGCGCCTCCTCACTCGAGGTCTGAACTAACCGGCACAGGAGACAAGGGAGGATTTCCCCAGACGTCAGCAGTGCTGGAGCCTGACGACCAGTTCATGGCCTTCTAACAAGTAATACATATTTTTAGGATGAGGAAAACCATTATGTTTTTTTTTTTGTTTTCTGGAAGAACACAGCCCACTGCTGAATTAAAGCAGAACACATAATTCAGTAATATCCAAGTTTCATTTAAAGACCTCCACAGTGATCAATTCCTTGATCAATTGTTCCAGGGGTTACTTTAACCGGTAATGTTCACCATGTCTTTTTCCCCGTGTTTTTGTAGCTACAGAAATCTACAAAATCTACAAATCCGGTTGCTTGTGGTTTTTAAACACACTTCCCCTTCTCTTCATCAGTATGAGACAGGGAAATTCCAGCTTTCCAGGGAAATTCCAGCTTCTGAGTTTTATAAATCAGGAGCTGAAACTGAGAGACAGGGAAACTTTCTCAAGATGATATGGGAAGTTTGTCATGGAAAAGAGATACTCCTTTCCTTCCTCTGCGTCTGCACCTCTTCTTTGCCTTTATTCTAACAAAAAGCCTTCTGCTACTGTTAAAATCCTTGCCGTTTAGGTACTTTATCCCTGGGTGAGGGACTGAGCATCATCTAGAGCTTCACCCCTCTTCTTCACGACTTACTGTGATACTGCATGAAAGGATGAAGTTCAAGTTGTCAGATCAACTCAAAGGGACGGGTGGACTAAATTCCACTGTGCTGGCACAGAACGTTGTTTCCAAAGGAAGAATCACTTATATTTTATTTATAGTGCCAGCCAAAATGTTTACTGGGAACAGAGGTTGGAGGAAGGAATATTCTGCCACTGACACAGGAAAACAGCAATTTACATTTTACAGCTGATGAATATTTGTCCCCAGAGGTTATATGACAGTTGGATGAGTTTTCTTTTAGGGAAAAATAAAATCAAAAGAGTGACAATTCTGCAAATGAAAATATATTCCCACTGTGAATTATATTCACCTTGTAATACCCAGGAGAAAGCATTTCATTTTTTCAATTAATCTGACCTTTATCAAGAGCTAGCACAGAAGCAGCACTCTCACAGAGCTGAGCACTTGGAGTCAGGGTGAGAAGCACTGGAGGTCTGTGCACAGTGTACTACGCACACCGATTGTTAGAAGGTTTCACTGCTTACATTGTGGAACTGCTGCTTGTTTACAAGGGTGTAGACAGTCCTTGACCAAGCCGCTCACCACAAGCTTTCCGCCCAGACGCAAAGGGCATGTCTCAGGGAGCCCAGGAGAAGAGCTACGTAAGCCCTCCCTGGGTGAAGCTTGCTGTGGCTCCTCCTGGTCACAGCTCGCTAGGCAGGACACACTTAAGCCTCAGCACCAATTTTTTCTTCCCACTGGTAGGAATCTGAATTACCCCCAAGTTTGCCCAACAGCAGAGCCTGCTCAGTCACACGACAGAGCCTTGGCTGGGGAACAACATGTGGAACCGTTTGCCAAGAAAGCACGTTCCCTCAAAAACCCTACCTTTGACTACGTGGACTAGCCAAAGACTAGTCACGGACTACATGGTCCCCCCTCCTCCCCCAGTTCTAGTTAATAATGACCAGCAGTGAAAAAGGTAAGGGTAAGGCTCCAGGTTGCTCGCTTTCACCAGCTGGAAACGCAGTCTCCTGGGACTGCAGGGCGTTGGGGTGAGAGGTGTGAAAATTAAAGGAAGCTCCAGATATAGTAGAAGGAAGGATTACTGGACCATCACTGAATCAGAAGACCCCCAAGCTAAAAAACAGCCTACAACATGTTCTGAGAGCACACTGATTGCTCTGAGAATAGAGGGACCTGTCTTGAGAAAAGGAAAAAACTAGGTTTTTCAGTAAACGACCCTTCCTTGTGCCGCACAGAACGTTCGGTTATTTTTTACTTAGTCCCTTTCAAGTAAAACTTTTCTTTCTTTTTCTTTCTCCAGTATCACCACCACAACACATTGTTTCTGGCCTGCTGATGTGCAGCAACATGGACATCTACCCCCAAAACCAATCTGTTCTCTTTCTATTTGAAAACCCTGTCCCTTTCTAAAAATGCCATATAAGCTTCTAGTCTGAATTTCCCATAATCCCACTTGTGTTGCACTGATAAAGATAAGAAGGTTGGTTTTAATTATGATGCTTGACTTTACAACTGTTTTCTTAAAAAGGGTGCATATGTTTCAGTTTCAGTCATTCTTTAGGGTTTTTTTATGAACACCAGCTTTCAGTAATAATCATTTTGCTCAATTCTGAGAACAAAAAGTCTACTCACATTCACTGAGGGAGCATGCTCTGAAACAACGTATCTTCTGTCTTCTGATGGGCTGAAATTATCAATCTGAAATTCAATTAAAAAAATGAAATTGGAAAATGAGGAATGCCGCCACAAATTCAGATTTTTTTCACTAATTTTCGACTGCAACCCATATAACTGATTGCAAAAAAAAGAGAGTGCCTAATAGAAGAGCAGACATATATTGGAATCAGGTGTCTGTGTTTGTGAAAAAGCTATTAAGCAAGCTATGCTGCATGCTTTATGTGAGCTTACTGCTTCCCATTCAATCTTACATTAAATTTACTTTACAATAAATTGAGACTACAGGATCCTGCAGGATCAGCCCCTAACAGCAAATGTATGAAAGTATGTGCAAATGCTGTCACTTCCATAGTTGCCAAGTCTTTTTGGCTAGAAAGCCCAAATTGACTCATAAGTACAGCTATTCCCAGCCAAAAGTAAGTGTGTATTGCCTTACATTTTCCTTTCCACATTTCTCAGACATTTACATTTATATCAACACATAATGAGTGGAGGAAACACAAAGACATTCTAACAGAATTTTCTTTAGGTTGTCAAAAATGCCTTTTTCTTCCTTTTTCCTCACATTAACATTAATTGGAGCTGGGCAAAAATCCTCACATCAATAGCAGTAAAAGTAGCACTGGTACATTACATTTAATTAGCATCTAAACTAAGGATCCCGAACACCCTGCAAGCAATTTCCACGCGGGAAACATTTTGCCTGACAAGCGAGCGCAGCCAGTTCAGAGGGGGAGCAGAGCAGCTCTTCCAGAGCAGCAGGACTAGGGGGCAGAGGACACAAATCCAACCCGAGGGGCTCCGAGCAGGTAAGCGGGTCCCACCGAGACTAGCTAGGACAGCAGGGCTCTCCTCATGAAAGCAGGCTTCCCTATGCAAAAGATCCAAACAGCCGTCCAAGATAACTGAAATCATGTTTACTGCATGGATTCATAAACCTGAACTACAGAGCTGCACAGACGCCATTCGATCCTGCTAACATCACAATAAATCAAAAGACCAGTAAGCTGAAAGTCTTTTATGCTTTTAGAATAACCCAAAGACTTATTCACAGCATTTGTTTTTTTCTGACCTCCTTTATTTTTCCCTGTCTTGTAGAATGCGCATTGCCATCTATATTTAACAGCAAATGCAAAATACAGACAGCCTTACAGATCAGAAAGGCTAAAGTTTCTTTTTGTTCTGCTCCGTTCAGCTCACTCTCATACCTCCACCCCCTCGCTGGCTTCTTGTTTTTCTCATCTACATGCTATTTCATTTAGCCGCGCTTCCTCCGTCCCTACAGTTCCCCGTTGTTCCTCTTTCTCGTCTTTCAGCTCCACCTCATCTCATTCCAGCTCCTCGTGTTCTGATCTCCTATTTTCAAAAATACCAGACATGAAGGTACTAAAAAGAAAGAAAATCAAAAGCTCTTGGTAAAGCTGCTGTTTTCTGAAGTACCTAACTGGACATTGTGCTACTTTTATTTTAAGATATTTTAGGACAAATCCAAGCAGCTGTACTTTTTCCTCCAATGTGAAGATTTTTAATCTAAAAACTGTGCAAGCATTATTACTCTTTTATCAATATGGAAGTTTACAGCTGTCCTGATAGAAGAAGATTGGCTAATTCAACATATCACGAATTTACCAGTGATTCACCAGCTTTCCAATTAAACTATGCCCATCAGTCTCACCCTTTTTCAATGTTACAAATCTGCTCATTTTGACTCTGGGTCAAAACTGAATAAATGATTTTCCCAGGTTAGAGTTCCAGCCAAATCTCAGGAGAATGATTCCTTAAAATGCATTTCCAATTAATCTATGCCCTTGCTTTGATTTAGCCTTCCATTCTGGTTGAACGGTCTCAGAATCACCTTTTTGGCTCTCTTAGTTAGAAAAGAGGATAGACAGAGTATCACATCATACAGGATTTAAAATGGGTTTAGCACACAGTTGTCTATATGAAATATGAGCACATTTTCATGCCCAGTTTGGAAACGGCACGTGCCAATTAAGAGAATTGGCCACTTCCACACATAATACCCAATTTGTGCATGAAGTCATGGTAACTGGATAGCTAACTTGCTTGAAAAACCTGGCTTAGTTTATACTTCACCTAAAAGCATATCCTTTAAAGCACATCTGAGTATAAAGTTTTAATGATTCTTTTTGAATGGGTTTTAAAGATTTTTTTAAGTGGTTGCCTCCAGGGATGCGTAAACAATTCTGTTCAGTGTCACTGATTAGCATTGCAAAAGTATTACCTTCAACAGCCACGCTAAATCATTGTGATCTGCCTAAAAAACCTTCATTTCCTATCAGGTTATGAGTACCCCAAATAGTGGACACTGAGGCGCTCAAAGTAGCGCAAAGCGGAGTGATGATGGAAGTTGTGCTTAAACAAATTATAATATCCACAGACATGGAGAAAAATCCTAATAGTTTGCCTCAAGCCTTTTACAGAGTTACATATCATAATGTATTTCATATATATCATAACTTATGCAGGTGCAAGAAAGAAAAAAATAAGTAGCAAAATAAGATTTCAGAGTATTTTACAGGCACATTGAGGCTTTCTTAGCTATACTGCACAGAAGAAGGTTTTGGACTGTTTTTTCCTCACCATCCTGAAGTAAAGGTTGGTTTTTCTTGGCGGAGGGGGCAAAAGAAAGCGTGTTAAGGATCATCTACAGCTGTAGCGCTGGCACTACATACTGTAGCTCTGTGTGTACTGTCAGCTCGCTATGACAACTGAGATCCTGGACGAGGATGAACTGTGTTTCTTCACTGACATTGTCAGACAGCAAGGACTGGAGTTTGTGCAGACTTCTGCCACTATTTGAGACTGATAAGATTAACACCGTTGTGATTCTGTTTTGACGAAAGATAGGATACGAGTGTGCTGCACTGTCTGCAGCACAGGGCTGTGTTTCTGCGTATGCTGGGCGAGGAGAGGGGGATGCATTATGATGCAGAGGAGTTATTTTTCTAAGATATAAAATGGAATTCAGAAGCAGTTGAAGAGCTGGGAATAGTACGAGTGCAATAACTTTTAAGGTATGGCATTAGAATTACTTACTGTCCAGTGAAATTTCAAAATAACCAGGTGAATGGCATAACCAGAGGAAGAAAAGCATGGGTAACACAAATATAAATTAGGACGCATATTTGGTTAAAAGAACAAAGCACAGAACATGCGTGTGTAACAAGCAAGGCAAGGTCCTGGTGACCGTACGGAGCAGAGATCCTCCAGCTAGTGCCAGCCTCAGCCAGGAGCAGCAAATACCCCAGCACCATACGAATGTGGTTGTCCTGTTTCTGGACATAATGCAGTACCAGCTGGCTGCCTTTGCATCATGCAGCCCATTAATCCACGGCCTAGGTATCTGCGTGTTGACACTGCATATATATCATTACAGCATACCATATCATACTGAGAGCACAGCCAGCGAATGGGGAAAAGCAAGCGCTAACATTATCTAAGCTCTGGTTAATCTTTCACCAACAGTTGCACTTGTCTGTTCCCAAAGAGCCAGACCCAAACTTTTGTGAAGTGAAGAGAAGAACAACTCCAGGAGTCCACAAGCCTTTGAATCAATTCATGATTATATATATTGTGAAATAAAGAGCAAGCTTCTTGGGACTGGTAGAACTGGGCTGATTCCTTTTGCTTTAATGTTTCTCATTCTTTTAGCTACAGTGTATGATCTTTCTCTTATTTATCTTTTTCATAATAGAACTATGGGACCGGAGGGGACTTTCTGAATAACCAAGTGTAACCTCCTGCCACCGGTGGGAGCGGTAACAGAGAAACCTTTTTATTCCCACTTCCAGCTCTTCAGGACAGGGACTGGTCCTTCTTTCTCAGGAACACTGTGCAACTCAAAAATACATAAGAATGCAGAAAAAGTCAGAGTTGATTAAAAAAAAAAAAAGTAGGCAAGGGAGAAGGAAGGGGATAAATAATACCGATGGCCCAGATTGTCCATTCTAAACATGTTGTGATGTATGTCACTTGCTTATGGATTACTTCAAATCTCCTGTCTTCATCTTTGAGGCTAATGTCCTGGAATAAAACACACTCATGTTCATGCATAAAGATAACAAGCAATCCTAGATGGAATATTAGTAGTCATGTCTATAGCTTCTCCTCTGGACTTCCCTGTGCTGGTTCTGCAGGTTTTTCTGTTGTTACAAGTGAACCCGCTTGCAGCTGCCTAAGAAACAGCTGCTGTGATTCTGCCCAGCATTGTGGGAGTTCCTCCCAAGCAAAGAGCGATCAGAAAAGCAGTGCAGTATGTCACTCTTGGCTGCTGACCTGAGAAAATAAGTCATTCTACTGAGCAACACATAAGGCTGTCTGAAGCTTCCTTTTGCACTTAATGAGTAAATAACTGATAATTAAATCAGAAGCATGATTGCAGACCTCATATTCACTAAAACCAGGGCATGTGTAACAGGCTGGTTAAATGCCATCTCTCTCTAGAAGCCTATGCATAGAAAGGATAAAAACCATTACTGCTTTCAGTCACAGAAATAATCCCGGTTGCTCCGGTGGCTGTGGTGGAGATGTATGGTTTTGTTCCTACATGTCATAGGTTCTATGGGTAATAATTTATGGCAGGGCTTTTCATGTAGGCATGACACTACTCACTGCGACAGGAGGTGTTCCAGAGACTGCTGCCCCAACTAAGGAGTGTTACGGTGCCAGTAACATTTCTCTAAGTAATTTACAGAAATCTTTTGTCTGATTATTTATTTATTTATTTATTAGCTCACAGTACCACATTGGTGCCTAAGAAAACCAAATCTCCACTGAATCTATATCAGTAGATTGTTTACTTGACAAATGGTCTATAGTTGTTAGAAAAGTATGTGGATTTTTACAGAACTGAGAAATTGGCTCTGGCAAGCTGTGGTAAAAAAAATAGTTTCCTCTGTGTTGATTTTTCAATATTTAGTGTGTATTCAGAATACATCCTCAATGCTATGCTATGCTCTATTGACTTGATATATGATTATACAGCTGTGACTAAGAAATGATGTATGAAATAAAAATCCCTGAACAATGCATTGGGAATACAGACTCTGTAAGCTACCAAATGTGTTAGTAGCTGCTGTGTTTTGCACTCAGAAGTAAGAAGGAAGCCAGTGCATTTTAGTAAGGATCCAAACAGCAACTATATTAAAAACCTTTCAGAATATACAAATGTCCCCCTCACTGTGCATTATGCATTGTAAGATAAGACTGAACAAGGGAGTCATCGGGGATCGTCACTCGCCCTGGGAAGGCAGGATGCTCAGTATCTATGCTAATCCTCCGTAAGCGACCCAGGGCAGCGGGCCCTATGCCAGCAAAGCTCCTGGCCACGCCAAGCCGGTCCCCTCCATCTTGTAGCATCATTTTTGCCCATCTGCAGCTTCTGAGAGTAGTCAAATCAGAGTGGCAATGCTTTACACACATCTAGTGCAAACCTAAAATACAGAGCGATAAGAAATTAATTTCACTGTGACTGCTGGCATGTTACTGCAAATTTTCCAACTTAAACTGTCTGCAAAAATAAAAGAAAACAATTCCTTGCCTCTTGACCCCCACCTTTCCAAAGACTGCAATGAAATGGCATTGCTCTGCCTGCTCCTTATGGTAGGTATCAGAATAGCAGCCTCGCCAGCCAGCATCCATGTTGTTTCCCCCGACCGTAGGGAAGTAAATACTGAGCTTCTAAAATTTTTCATCAGATCTTAGCTGGAATAATCAGATAAGACACAACTGAAGTTGCCTACGCAAATATTTCTTTCTTGAAATGTTCCTGAAAAGTCACCCATATGTGAGCTACATTCCTTCTCCCACATCGTCAGCCAAATGCTGCCCAGGCCTTGGGAGAGCCTTGCTAAACTCTGCCTGGGTTTGTATTATCCAAGCGTTCATTAACAAGTGCAGCAGCAATTTTTATGTCACCCTTCAACCTTAGTTTATAAATTTATTTTTATTTGGAAACTTCTACTTGCTTCTGCATGCCTATAACCACCCGTGGAAAAGGTGGAATATTTTCAGCTATATGAAACAAGCCAAGCACACCCACCTTTCGCTGCGGGCCCTGCAGCGGCCCGGGGGTGCCAGGCGCAAGCGAGGGAGCCGGTCGGGTCTGGGGCTGATCCGGGAAGCCCGAATGAGGGCTGGGGCCAGCGCCATGATGCTACAGCCAGGGCCCGGCCCGTGCCCAAATGGGGCCGTGCAGGACCCCAACCTCTACGTCTGCATCTGTTTTCTCCATCTCAGCAAAGGAAGAGTCACATGCAAGAAAATGCTAAAAACAAGCATCTCCTAATGAGACTAGGAGTGCTAAGACAGACTTTAATTGTGCTATCAACATTGTTTTGATAGACAGGATTCTAAAGTATAAACAAATCTAAAAATTATTGGGTGCGATTACCCTCCAGGTAAGGAATTAATTCTTTCTGAGTGGGGTTGGAGGGGGATGAGGAGATGTACAGAGCGGCCACGCGGGCGTTACACAGCAGTGACTGCAACGAGGTTGGATGTTCTGCAGTGATAAAAATACCAACCATCATTAACAGCTGCTTTTGGGAACAAAGAATTTGTACTTAATTGTTCACAGAGCAGAGTAAAGGAGAGGACCCTGAAAAAGAATTAAATCGGGGTGCCAAAGGCTGTGGATATTAATCCTGATTCTCTAATAATCTGTTGCATACTGCAGAGAGTCGCCTGGGAACCCACCACAATCTTTGACATGGTCCTGCTGGAAGATCACAGCCTTATTCTGTATACCCTCTTCCAGCGAGGGCCACCTACCAGAGATCCTGACCAGCTAAGACAGGGAACATGGGACCTAAATTCGGCTCGTATCAGAAATGCATAGTTTCATTATTATTATTATTATTTTTTTTTTTAAATGAGAACTCCACAGGAGGCCATTAACAACTGAAATAACAGAAGCCGACCACACTGCCCTGCCAGCAACTGCGCCCACCGATCCCCACAGAAATGGCCGGCCTGCGTGCCGCACAAATCGTGCTCAGCCCCAGCGCAAGGACAGCCCCGGGGCGAACCGGCCCCTCTGCACCTCCCGCGCCGCTGCCCGACGTGTCCACCAGACCACAGCCCAGGAGAACATCCACATGCTCTCGGAGGCTGAAGGGATTCAAGCCGGGGGCCCTCCCTCCCTCCCTGCAGACTGCCTTAAAACAAAACTTTTAAAGCTGCCTTGTTGTGTTAACGGCATTCTCTGAGCTCTCCGATGACTCAGAAAACTGCCAAGATCTCAGCCGTCTGTCTCCATAAAAGATTTATTAATCCAAAACCACAGCAGACAATGTACTGATTCTGTGGTGCTGCACAAAGGATTCGGGGAGTCCGGCTCTCCCTTTTCTTCACAGCAAACCTCTGGGCTCTTTTTATTCTTGTGCCACTGTAAGCACAGATCGTCTCGGCTATTCTCTTTACATTTCTGTAAAAGGTTTACATCTTCTGTCTAAACTCTACCCAAATTCCTCACATCCACTTCCTCTCACAGGAAACGCAGCTCGCGCAGGGGCGATATGTGGAATACACTTCTAATTTTGTCTCAGATGAACACTGTTAAGCTGATGAGAACTTCTTAGAGGCTGGCAGCTTCCACTGACGTCAACTGGAATTGCAAGTTTGCAGTCAATTTAGTCCACTGCCACCAAAAGCCCCCTTGGGCCACTGATCCCTAACCTTTCTCCCCCAGCTGCTCTCCCTTCTCCAGCTGCACAGCAGCGTTGCCACAGGACACACTAACTCCATACAGTAACACGACTCATGCTGGGCACACCGGGATTGGCAAAATCTGTTTTTAAACACCTCTTGTCCATTGCAAATTGCGACATTATAATTAAAAATTACAAATATTGGCAGAAGGATTCGTAGATGACCAGTCTTCTTTATTTTAGTATTTTAATATCAGAATTATGCTTCCTAATTCTCATGAGCTACAGAATAATAGGTATTAGTTACTCCATCAGGAAGCTATTACTGCATGCTGTTGTTGAATTTTAATTCCCTAAAAGCACTAATACAATGCGGGATGCATGTAGATAGATCAAGGATGTAAAAGAGCAGCACAATATTCAGAAATGCTAAATTAACACACAGTGATGGACACCTATGCTTATGGACATTTCCAGTCAGCTTGCTAGCACAGGAGTTTGCAATGTGAGAAATCAAACACTGAAATCCCTTTTTCTGAGGTATCAAGATACACAACTATATTTGTGTCCTCAAGAGTCCTGAATGAAACAGTCCATTAAAATAAAAGAAAGATTAAAATAATTTGGTGCAGTAAACTTGACTATTTATTCTCTGAGAAAATTGTGCTTACAATACATAGTATACGTAAGAAGCAGGACAACATTCACAATCTAGAAATTATACAGTGAATATATGCCATTGAGAAGGAAATGATAATTCACTAGGAGGTTTGAACAGAAATAGAATGATATATATTTTTAATGAAACTTCATGAAATGGCTTGGCATTAAGACCCCAAATTGGCATTCAGTGGAGTGATAAAGAAATATAAAATAGAGAACTAAATCAAAATATGCTCGGGGTCTGGGAACAGTGCTTTGCGATGGGTATGATGTATGAGGGTCAGCCTCAGGAAAGAAATACCAAAGTAGTAATGGGAGCTGAGGCTTAAGATTTCTCAGTACGTCCATTTTAGTTACAAAAGATTTTTATGCTTCATTTCAGACATTATTTAAACATTGTTATTTCCGCAAACATGCCACACTGAGATAAGGTTTCGTGCTGTACCACATCAAAATGCAGATTGGTGCAGAATGTCTGAAAGTGCCTTTATTGAGGTAACTGTTTATTAAGCAGTAGAGGAATTGAAATTGCAAATTCTTAAAGAAAGGGAGATAGAGGGAAAAGAAGGGGAGAGAAGCAATGTTCTCCTTAATCATGTGATTTGCACAACATCAGTACAGTTATGATCTAAATAAAGTTTCTAGAGTCATCAGATATTATACTGTAGATGCTTCATTTAATCTAATGGTTTCCATTTAGGTAATTTTCATGCATTTTAATCTATTTAATGATCACCTTCCCTTGGCTGATTTACTATCTCTGAAACTATACTGTACTTCATCTGCAAGATTTGGGATTCCAGACAACGATACAGAGAGAAAGACCTAGAAACTTTGGTAAAAGTGCTCTTTTGCATTTTTAACCTCAGTTAATCATGCTATTTTACTAATGCAGAAAAGCTTGCATATAATTTCAACCTGTGGAAAAACAGTCCTCGAGAGATTTACAGAGAATGAACTTGACCTAGATTTCGGGTTATTTTGCTCTGACAAGAATTGACAAAATTTCAGACCCTGACAGCACATGAAAACGAGCAGGAACTAGAAGTCTACATTCAGTATTTGCCAAAACTGAACCCTTGGGAAGCGGCAACCCCGTCTCCACTGCAGACCATGAGGAAAGCCATTCTCCGCATGTGCTTTGGTTTAGCTGGAGAGGGGAGCGCGTGCCAGCTCTGGTGAGCAGTCGCCCACCGATTACGGGGCCACTGTCAGCACACATCTTCCTCATCAGAGGATGAGGCTGATCATCAGAGATGAGACTCAACCAGAGATGAGTAAACACCTTCCTCAGCAGAGGATGAGGCTGATCATCAGAGATGAGACTCAACCAGAGATGAGTAAACACCTTCCTCAGCAGAGATCCTCCTTCCTCCCCCACTGCCGTATGATTCAGGCTTGTTCCGACCCGGCCGAGCAGCATCCTTTGACCACAAAGCACCAACCAGCCTTGAACTGTTGTGTCACTGTAACGCAGGAAAGAGCTGTCCGAATACACCAAGCAAGGGAATAGCACTGCACCAGGCACTTTAAAACTAATTGGAATGCAGAGCTGCTACAACTGCATGTGCAAATGAGGTAATTACGAATGCAAACAACTAATTACGTTCACCTGCTCGTGCAGTTACCCAGTTCTTGTTGGGCAGCTGAAATAATTGCGTGTGCAAATTAGACACACAGCTGGATGCAGACTTTACACTAGCAATTATGTACTGAAAGTTGGGTGGGGATTCAAGGATTTTTTGCTTTACGGTTTTGTTTTTGTATTTTAAAAATACAACCCTGGATGTGAACACGATGTACTTCCAAAGTAGCGCAGTAATCTGAAGGATCCAAGAAAAGAGTAGATTCACATTTCGTATATACAGTGTGCTTTAGAAAAGAGAACGTTTTGCTAAAATTATGAATGGGAAATAGGGCAAAAACAACACCTAATTTAGGATGTCTGGATGGATTTAGCTATTAGTAGATAATGAGATTGTGAAATTCACACTGTAAAAATGTGCGATAATGAGAGTAAAAACTAAAAATGTCTTAGGTAGGTTTTATAGTCCAAATAACACTATGGTAGGACTGTAGATCTGGATGATATATGGCTAAGATACCTGTAGCATAAAGGTTCAAACATGCTTTGGTGGGTGATTTAGAAGATCAAGAGTAACAGAGAAAATCTTGTCCATCATATGAGTAATGTATAGCCAAAAGCTTTTTTGTTTTTTTCTGTTTCAGGTAAACATGGGGTGTGTTTTTAGACAGGCAAAGAGGACACTGGATTGAGCAGTAAGCTTTGCCTTTGAAGTGACAGTCTTTCTAGATGCTTGTACGGGCACAGTGCAGTAGTTCCTTCAAAGGCTTCTTCTTTATTCTTAACCCTTTAGAGTTTATAATTCTCAAATGCTAATCTCTGTTTATTTGAAGTCCAGGTAATAATTGAAGTCCATAAATATTTCCAGTACTCTCTAAGACCAAAAACACTTCAAGGCACATGCAAAGTTACTGGTGAGCCTTTGATTACAACTGGAAGTGGCTACACCAATCTGGATCATTTCTGCGTTATTAGACCATAGACCCAGATCATATTTGGGTCTGACAAAACAGATCCCTTATTGAAACAACAAAAATGTTTCCGTTTCCTTTCAGTTCCTACCCAAACCCAAACTGTGACAGCAACAGTAGCTACAGCACATTTACATTTTACTCTCATACATTTCAGAGAAGGAACTTAAAATAAATAAATGGCAAAACAGCGTTAGATCTTTTTCCTTAGGTCAAACCTTAGTCATCAGCACACGGATGACAACGTAAGCCAGAATCTCTTACCATCTCCTCCAGCTTCCTCCCAGCAGGGAAGTCAGCAAAACATCCCGCACTGTACACCCCACCACTGCCTAAATTTAAAGCGAGCAAGCGAGCAGCGGCCTGCTGAGAATGGGCCCTCCGGGTGCCTGAACAACTGCCCAAAACGCTGCCCGGGCAGGCAGCCACGGAGCCACTGCTGTCCACGCCATGTCCCGCTGACGGCTCGGCCACGGCTTGCAGTCAACAGCCTCAAATACTGGTCGTTATCTGAGCAGCCTCTTTAAAACTAGTATCTCATTTCTTGATGAAAGAGCTGTACTAGATACACATGTTTAAAAACAGGCTTGCGAGTTGGGATTTTGCTCAGCTCTAAGGTCTGCTTCGTGTTGCCTCTCGCACATGCGCGCCCTCCCTCCAGCCGAAGGCAGCGCCCAGAAGATACGTGGTGCTGCGCAGCGGGTGCCTCCATCGCAGCCGGCCGGCAAAGCACCCGAACCCCGCGACAGCTGGACAGAGCGCGGGGAAGGACCCAGCGATGCCAGATGGGTGCTGGGGGCTCGACACCAGCAGCTCTCTTGCTTCAGCGGCAATACACTACTAGCCCACCTTGCAAGGATGTTTGAGCATTCCTGTCTGGCAAGGAAATTTTTACTTATGTATTCATTTTTACAACTTAATAAAAACACAGACTAAATGGACTTGATTTATTTTGATCTTCATTATAATAGAATGTAACATATTAATGAAATAATGCTGGGCGATTAGCTTTTTTTGTAAGGAAAATTTCTGGAAATTATAATTTTGAAAGAAAAAGATGCAATATTTTGTCTGAAAGGCAATTGTAAGTCTTTGGAAAATAATGCAATTCACTATCACTCACAGAGGCCTGGTCAGCTTGAAAAATTTTGTTTGTCACCAGAACAAATTTATTCTGAATTTAATAGTTCCTAATAAGGCTACTTCTTATAATGATTAATGATAATCAACTTTTTAAAGCTTAATCATTTACCTGCTCATTTCTTGTCTACTAGATGTCATGAGCAAGTTAGGATACTTCTTACAGTAACGGTCTTCTAACTGTCTCAACTGATTACAGCGAAGACATGATAATTAACCTTGAAAATAGATATATACATTTTTTAACCTCACTCTCAAGGGTTAAATGTAAGAGACTGGACAATACCCCCTCATACCCCACATCCTACCAAGCAGCAAGAGTTAAAGGAAATAAAAAGGCAAAGGAAAACGTTCCAAGCCACACACCAAATTTAAAATGGGCCCCCTTGTAAAGCTCTGCAGAAGACGAGGGAACCCACAGCCTATCTGTTTAGGAGGGGAAGCCACGCAGAGCGTCCGCGCCAGGCGCTCGCCCCACTCCTGCACCCGCTGCGTCTGTGCCACGGCCCGAACTGCCCCGTGAGCCGCACGCACGGGGAGGACGAGCGCCCGCTCGGCCACTGGTCGTCTTCTGTTCCCACTAATACCAGCGCTCGCTTCTGCTCGCAAACAGTGACAGGAAAATTGTTCTCCGTCAGGGGCAAAAAGAACAAAATCCGCAATTCAAAATGAATTTATCACTGGTTCAATTCATTACACTCAGACATTCATCTCTTCTAAATGGACGTAATAATGTGATTAGTACAAATGCTGCCAGGCTAGTTATAGGACATTTAAGACTACAGGACAGTATTTATTTCACCCATTGCAATGTATCTTTGTGTTTTCCTTATCCACATACAGGGCTGTTTTAGCTGCAAAGTTATCTCAAAAATGTGCTCTACAGTCTTCCCCTCCTTCACAAAAGACTACAATTTTTTTTTTTTTTTTTTTTTTTTTACTTTTTTGGGCTATGACAGCACATTTTTCTGCGGAGAGGTATGTTTTAATGTGAAACGAGATGTATTCTCATGGAATGCACCCTGTTTTTAGTGCTTTTCTTCACTCAGTTTTTTGAAAGGGCTGGAGAACTATTTGATCTCTGCACTTCTCTGAGTTTCATGGTATATATTTTTCAAACACTGCAAAAGAGATGCAACTAGGAGATGTCATACTTAGAATAAATTATTTTCAAAGACAGCAATTCATAGGCTTACAGTGATAACTCCCAATCCTGAGTGTCTGTTCAGGCAAAATAACAGGAACATACAGTCATGGCTTTCCAAGATCAATTCTAAGATTCTTAATCATACCTATTTCCTTACTATAACTGCTGGACACACATGCTTCTCCTTCACAGCTTGTATACATCAAAATCTATACTGGTAACAGTACAGTATAAGAACTTGAACAGAAAGTTTTGGCAGTCTGGTAGTGTCAGAATAAACAGATGTAGTCAAAGTATTCTGATGGGGGAGTTATCCAAGCTACATGAGAAAAAAACTGAATGCTTAGTTTAGGTCATCAAAAATATGTAGAGGGCTATTTAATACACCAACCCTTTAAAAATGCCAATTACATCTGAAAATGGAAAAATATATCATCCTAACAGAAAAAAAATCCTTCCTATTTAAAAGATTTCTAATAGAGTAGATGCACTTGAGCTTTTTACTTTTCTGAGAACTGGGCTAATCTTCAGAGCCTCATGTTTCTTAAAACAAAAATTCTTTCAGAACGGTAAAGTGTTTTAATTTTACTCTTAAATTCACTGACAAATGCCAGAAAAGCAAGTCAAAAAAATGTATGTACGAGATTGCCTGCATATATCTCAGAGCAAGAAAGAATTGTTAGTAGTTTCTGCTGCATAATATGACTGCAAAAAAAAAAAAAGAAAGAAAAAAAAAGAAGAAAACAGATAAGCACCCAAGTGCCCACAATTAAAACTTCTAACCTAAAACTGAATCTCATTTAGCTTAATCTAAAATTTACTGGCAAGATTTTGGTCATGTTTTGGAGCATGTTTTGAGTTGGATACAAATTAATTTAAAAGACAGCATGATCAGGATATCTCCTTTGTCTGAAATAAGGAGAACAGAGGAATTATGTTCTATTTCTTACTCTTAGAAAATGTTAACAGGTAGGTTAGATGATTTAACAAATATTGCTTTAATGAGATATCACTTTACTACTTCCTGCAGCTAAGGTCATATATGTTCTGTGTGTCCACTGCTCCGATTTCTTACCCAATAAGCTTCCTTATCTTTAATGAAGCAGCTACATGAAACTGTTATTCTTTTCTTTCATAATTGTTCTTGACCATGGAAGACCTAAGGTACCTAATGATCTCTACTTAGTATTTTTGGAAGCAAAGAAAAATTTCGTAAACTATGGGACAAATTACATCCTCAAGTACGCTAATGTAAACCAGGAAAAAACCTAATAGAGATTCTGAGGTGTATCAATTTAACCAGATAAAGAAATCTGGTCACACTACTGAATTTAGAAATGACCTACCTTCATCTCACTCAGAGGTGAACCAAAGCAACATCAGGAGCAGGAATAATGCATCCCTGTCAGATTTAACAACCCAGAAATCTCGTGCTGCCCATGCTCGGCATCTACACGTGAGGGATCTCACACAGGCAGTCGACCAGGGCTGGCCCTCTACTAAACAAGGACGATGAGACTTGGACTCTAGCGAACTCAGATGGAAAGTACTGGCCTCAGAAAAAGTATCTTCTTGACCTAAGTATAGTTTGGATCAGGTCCAGGCAGGGTAAAGAATGGAAGAATGGCAGAGCGGATGGCACAATAAATTCAGCACAAATTACTCCAGAATCGACTCTTAGAGACTGGCTAGTTCTAATTGCTATGTGAAAATAAGAAACTTGACTGTCTTTCCACATTCCCAGTATTTAAAAGGCTGAGTATAACCCCAGAGACTCTAAGACAGTCGCCACTGCTCCAGGATTTTCAAGTCTTACTGTAACGAATGTTATTTAGTAGGATTTGAAGTTGATCCTTTTCAGTATGACATATAGGTATAAAGAACCCTAACCACGCAATCATACGCCAGATGTGGTCTTTTGTAATTTTTCCCTCTCAAATGTTATTTTTAGAAGATTATGCACACAGCATATTTTCAATGTTCAGTGACTTTCCAGGCATTCTATTAAACATCTTTCTCAAAAATGTTCTAAAACTCTCTTCATCATATCAATCCACATTCAAAAGCACCCTTCCCATATCCTAGATGGGTAATTAAAAGCATCCCATCAAGTTTCACTTTTTAGATGCAAACACTCCACCCAACTCTAATTTTCCCACATCTTCCCCAGGAACTGACTCTATGACAAGCAGGAATTTCCTTTTGCTGAAGATCATTTGTCAAAATATAATGATACTCTGCAAAATAGGTAATAAAATTGAAGAATTAAACTAAAAAAATCTATCATCCAAGCTTAAGAAGGAGAAAATGGACCACAAATCACTTTAATATGACTAAAATAGTACTTTAGGTCAAGGGGCTGAACCACCTCCTTACCTCAGACGTCGGGTTCTCTCTTACCCATTTCAACATCATTCCAGTAACATATGGAGCCCTTTAAGAGTATACAAAGAATATACAAATATAAATAAGCATCTTCAGAGACTCACAGAAGCTCGCAATGGCACATTTCTGCCATATTATTATGAATTCACAAGGGTTTAGACCCTCTTGCCCAAAGCCATGCTATTGTACAGCATCACTTTACAGATGCAGCTTTGAGAGGGCTCTTTAATCCCACTTTCTTGGGAAGTAAAGGCACAGGGTACCATAATTCACTGCTAATCTGTTCTGAAAACACAGGCTGATTTTGCCCTTGCTTCATCCCATTGCCATTTACCTTACGCCCCTCCAAACACCCAAGTTAATTTTGAGTCTACCCTGATTTTACGCTTATTGATTCATTTCTTCATATTGATGTCACTTTTTTTTAAATCGCTTCCTATTCAGCAAAGAGGAGTGTACAAACATGAATTCTTGAGCCTATATATAATGTATAGGCTATAAATAGACATGTTGGAAAGCAGCCTATCCCCTTAACAAGCATAACTGCTGAGCATTTGGAATAAATATGACGTAGACCTGAGTGCTCTTAGAGCTCTACAATTAAACAGTTCTTACCAGGATGAAGCATACATGCTCAATATACATCTGGCTTAAATAACCCCTTTGCTGTTGAAAGGCTGCTCATGTTAGAACATCAGCACAGCTATCTCCAGGCAACATGGCTTGTGTGCAAAGCCTGAAGTAGTTGGCTTTACACTCATGGGAAGCCAATTAATGTATAGCTACAAGTAGATCAGCCGCAGAGTTCTTTACCCGGTTGCTTGCATTGCATTGCATTGTACTGGAAATTTAACTTCCTACAGTGGTGCTTTTATGGCAAGTAACACATTCTTGTAGAATACTATTTAAAGATCCGTTCCCACTACAGCCTGCATGGTCTTGCTTTTCACAATAATCCTTGATCCATGGAAGTCCTGAAACAAGGGGTCTGTGACTGTACAAGCTTAAGCAATGTCCTGGATCCTTGCTTGATAACCTTGACATTGCTGTGTCTGACAGGAGGAGCTGCATGGAAATCATCACTATAAATGCTGGAGCACAACTGGGCTCACTGATTGTACCATTGCATTCCTCCTGGTTCTGATCTTCATTAGTAAGGCACCAATTACAAAACAAATAAATCCATTATAATAATGTCTTAAACCATCAAAAAGTCTCTCTTGCTTTTGGGTCATTCAAATTGCCATAGCTGATGTGGTGACATGTTAACATACAGGCTCCGAGCTTCCATAGACCAGGGTAATTGAAATATCTCTCAGCTAATTAGCAAGTCAAATTACTTTTCTGCAAGGTGATCTAATAACACAATCTGCCAAGGCAGCAGTGTATGCCAGCCCAATATTTGGCCCATAATCTAAAGTTGGTAAGACCACTGCCAGGTATCATTGAACTTCCTATGTTGTTCTTCTCACTCTTCCCTTCCTCTTTGTCTAACCTAATATGCCAACAGATATGAAAAGTGTTTAAACATTGTCACAGAACAAAATTTCTAGCTAATGTTTAATTAAAATTACAGTTTATCATAGCTTATCATCAAGGTGCACAGTGTCTTTAAATACTATGATTACTGTGCTGGATGAACTAATCTCAGCTTTTTAGTGTAAACATTATTCTATAGTATGCATGTCTCAAAGATAAAAGCTCTGTACAACCCAAAGTTACATCATCTGAATGAGAACAAGCAATACCCCAAGCTGAAAAATGTGTAACAGTGTTCCCAGGTGCAGGTGAGAATAATGACAAGAAGGAAAGCACAAAATAAATAAATAAATAAATAAAATCTAATCTTAACTCTGAGTCAAGAGCTTTTGGGTTTGTTTTGATCTTTTTAAACACGATTCCTTTTAAATAGGATGTCTAATTTATAGTTTTGAAAGCTGCCTTCAGGAACTGAGAAGAATAACTAAACGGATTGATGAAGATTACCAAAAATACTCAAAGTAATCCCAAGAGCCTACTAGACATCCAATAATTTGTGGTACTGCAAGAAGTGCCCATTAACATAACAAAGTACATGCACACATTGATCATCTCTAATTTTCAGAGAAGTATCCTCCCTGAACTGGAGTTCAGAGTACTCTGAACTCGATATATTCTTTGCAGAATATTAACAGGTCTATTTCTAGAAGATATCAAACCAGTTCCTAAGTATAAATAAACAGTACATTCAGACTGTCAGTCTCAACTAAATATTCAAAATTATCACTGTCAGATATGCAGAACCAGCAATAACATAAATGATAAACCCTGTGCTATTCCACACTATTTGCTTGCTCTCCTAACACTTATTTCTATATTTTCCTTCTGAAGAAGATACCAGAATTCTCATCTGAAGAAAGAGTAGATTTATACTGCAGTAATAACACTCTTGGTATACACCTCCCAAATACATTTTAATGACTTAGTGTGATATCTAAGAACTATATTGAACTCCCCATGAAAAAGCCATATTTATGAATCTGTTTTCAATACAGAATATAAAGGGATTTGTCAAGAAAGAGTTGCAAATTCAGTGGTGCAGAAAAACTGCAGCACTATTTGCTGAGCTAGTTCTGTGACCACGTTACAGATAGAGCTACAATTTTTCCACTGCATTGGCTATGGCAGCCTCAAACTTTCCTTTCTCAGCTTCCCCTCAGCACACATATTGTGGCTTTCTTCCTCCTTTGTCTTACTGTTGCTGTTACTGTTTTCATCTGAAAAAAGTGAGAACCAGATGCATGAGCTTCGTAACCTATTTAACAAATCTTAAAGCTGCCCTATGAGGACGTAAGTGCTAAAGGGTTTTTTGAAAGTCTATGTAAAGTATAGAGCCAGATTAGACCATCTGATAGAGATTTAGATCACAGTATACAGCTAGCATCTGTGTTTCAATCTGCACAACACTAATGGAAAAAATTTGACATATTTCATTGTAGAATGCCCTGAACAAACCAGAAGATCCAGCTAAATAAAGATTTAAATCCACTCAGTGCATTCACAGCATACTGATGTCATGCACATTTGAAAGGGCAGAGGCAGGAAAAAATAATATACTGAACTCTTAAAATCGAGGAGTCTATTAATTCATCTTTATAACAAATCCAGTCTCCGGTTCACTGTACCCATATGTTACCCAATATTTTGAGTATTACTGACGGGTCTTGAAGCAAATCTACTATCCACAAACAAGTAAAACTGATTAGTGTTTGCAGCAGCACAAACAGCGCAGCCTTCCCTCATTAGCTGCAGGGAGTGATGTTCCTTTGAGCCTGTCTGCAACTGTCTGGCGAGGCTGAACCTGCGCCTCCGCACGCACACGCACACAGACGGACCGACAGACAGACAGACACATAGCACCACTCCTGCCACCCCACTGATGCAGACATGGTCTGGCTTCATTTCCTTTATCACCAAATACACCTTGACACACAAAACACCTTGACTAAAGTCTGAATTATTAAATAACTCATGGCACGCTGCCGCGTGAAAAGCATGCACAAGCCCTATTCAGCGCTGCCCCGACAAAAGCACTACTGCTGATTTCGATTTCTGTTGGCTAATGCAAAGGTGAGTCACTCTGTCTGTTAACCACTCATGGCTGGTCTCACCTTTTGAAAAGCACTAAAACTTTGGTCTCATTTAAGAGCTGACCATATTGCATTCTGCAGTGCAGTGGAGAAAAACCTAAGCAAACTCTAAAAAAGCTATTTCAGGTACCGGTAGTAGTCCATCTAAGGTAGTGAGAAGAACAGTTTGATTTCTCTGCAGGGAAGTCAGCTCGAGTGTCTCCACATTTTAGCCTGAGAGAACTGGGAAGAAGGAGGTGAAAAATAATGAATAAGAAAAAATAAACAGAGAAGAACCAAAAATTAATTTGTCAGTGTAGGAGAGAGAGGAGCCACACTGTAGAAATTCAGAGAAGAGAAACAGAGACTGCAACACAGACGGCAAAGGAGGCAGGATAGTACTGAAGGTAATAACAGATTGTGGAATAAAGACAAATGTCTTGAGGGCTTGAGACAATAAAGTAATTCTTGAAGACATTTTATAATGCTACAAAACTTAACATAAGGAAAAATACAGAAGCTATAAAAGCAAGAGAAATTGTAACAGAGAGGATAAAGATGAGACAACATAAAGATCAAAGAACATGATGCTTCAAGCAATAGGCAGCAATGTCAAAGATTTTTTTTCAAGCTCTGAATAAGCAAGAAAAAAGTTAAAGCTTGTCTCTGAACTGACCCATGCTCCTCTGAACAGTATAAACTATTTTACTTCAGATGAGTTTAAAGCTATAGCAAACTGGATAGCAAGATAAAAACCTCTTATGTTTTCCTACAGTTTTCAGGTATGAGTAGTGGAAGGCAGCTCCAAAGCCTCCTGAAATCGTGACTACAGCATGATGTAGTAGTGCAACCCAAAAGGAGTGGCTCTCTTGAGCAAATCAGTTGGTGCTGAGTATCCGACTTGGCCACTTGGAATTAGAGCACTCCACTCCAGGTGAAGCAAAGCATCGCAACGGGGCTGCTCAGGTGACTGCTTCAAAATCACACTTCTGCTCTGGGCTGAAATGCTGATGTAGGCACACCCTGCAAGGTTTGCATTCACAGCCTTATGGACCACTGAAGAACCAAAAAAGTCCATTTTATCCAGCTAAGCGTGCTGCACTTTTCCCCTCTACATGTATTGTTTTATTTAATAAAGTACAAAGATGCATGCAGTTACAAATGCATCACTTTAGCTGATTATGTTAATTCATACTGTAAAATAGAGTTTCTTTAGAAAAAGCAAAACTTAAAAATGGATAGGACTCAGGCAGTGACAGAGGTAAATCTACTAATTCAATCAAAGAAAAGTTTTCCCTTAAAGATTTTTGTGTGACACCATCATTCAGAAAAGAGACCTTGTGACCACTCCTCCAAAAGGTTATCAGGACCTTGAATTCATGTTCAGTTTTATGGAAGGCAACACCTTCGTGCAGAAAGAGACAGGGCCAGATGCAGTGCCCTGGCATTAAGATAAAATCAGTTTGTACAGTAACTGTCTCAGAGAGTTTGTACTTCTGAGAGAATATTTTATTGAATACTATTCCATTCCACTGTACAAACACTGCAACAGTTACAAAACAAAAGGTTAAAGAAGTGAATTAGTATATGCCCAGTAGTTCTTGAACAGTGAGGAGAATGTCTTATTATACACTTCGCTGAACTTCTGTAATAAAATCCCAGTAACTATATGTTGCCATACATAAGTCAACAACAATATCTGGTAATGATCTGGCAACTGTCCAGCTCCTTTAATAGTAGTTTTATATGGCAGAACGAATGCAGACACATCGCATGCAACAATGTCATGGCTGTTACTAAAGGCAATACATACATCAGAAAAAAAGGACCTTGATCAAGAATAATTCATCATTTTCGGATTTATTTTGAATTTCACATATTCATCAGAAAGCCATCACTAGGCAACGCACCAGAGAACAATGCCTTTTCTACAGAATTTTAAGTGAGTCTGTTTTAAACAAGCATGCCTGGAAAGGACCTTCAAAGGAGCTGGAGACTCATTAGCGTCTCAGACCTCCTTCCCTTCTCTTCTTTCACACAGCAAACATGTCTTTGCTAAAAGATTTGTCAACTATCTACAAGATTACACTCCTATAAGAATACATTCTACAGGACTTAAAATTAGACTGCACTCAGAAAAAAAAGGTCCTTTTCTCCCATACACTGAAAAGTTCAGCAGGAATCATCTAATATCCTACAGCTTTTCCAACCCAGTACGTTACCAGGTGGGCTTCTGGGGAACCTTCTCATCAGTCTTCAAGATACCACGTGGTACCCGGCCATAGACGATGTCAGTGTTCGGCCGATGATTAATCACACCTGCGTTAGACTCAATTTCCCTTAAAAGGCAAGCCAAAGACTTTATCAGTTTTAATAACACTGGCAGACACTTTGGACCAGCATAACAAAGCTGTTCTCTCTCTGGTACATGACCTGAATTTGAACGGTTTTCTCTGGAAGAAAGGAACTGAGGCTAAATGTTATGCTTATCAGACCTGCAGTTTAGAATATCTAAAGTCGTCAAAAATTCTTGAAACAGACTTTTGTTTTGATATTGGAGATCTCACATACAGGAACCCTACACAAACAGGGACGCACATACATGCACTGTGCCCAAACAGGGTCATTATCCTCTGATAAACAGTACTGCTGTTTCTCCAAATTTCAAACTGATATAGCAGTGCTTTTTTTGGACATAGACCGAGCGAACTGGTGGCATCCCAAGATGCTTGTTTTTCTATTGAGTGCCCATTTTCTCCTACATTGATTACTGCATAAACCTCCTCTCCCTCCTAGTATCTACTATCAGTCATGGTATTGTGTTACTAAATTTTAGGCAATAAAAATATCAGTGGGTTGAAATCTTTTAGATCATACATGAGCTGTGATGTCTTGATCAACTAAAATACTAAGTTTTATATGTAAGGGCCTCTCTGGATCAGCAGTTATACTTTTAGCATTCCTCCCCATGCTTTTGTCAAAGTTCTGGACATTTTGCACTGGGAAGAAATCAAACAAAGACATACACAAAATACTCAATTAGACTACAGGAAAGCTATATGAAATCCATACGCTTTATGCAACACTGCATAATTTTGCATATTAAAATTTGTAGTTATCATTATACTTTGATCATTAGAAGAATACCTACTGCTTTGTTATAATTTAATTTTTCATTGCCTTATCTTCTGAAGATATGAGAGATAATTATTTGATTGCATACACAGAAAAATCCATGCAAAATTGTCACAGATAAAGATATCTTGTAAATTAAAAGGTAGGATAAACTACTGACATGTACTGGGCAGACTTGTTAGCATGAATAAAAAAAGGTAAAACAATACTGAGCCTCAGCTACAGCTCTGAAAGTCTGTTTTATAGAAAATTACTTGGAGGCTTGGCATATTCAACTAATATCTTTGTAACATTTCCATCTTTTGCTGCTGCAGAGAACTACATTTTTATTAATATAAAATTGTTTTTTATTAAAAAACCTCAGGACATAGAGTAAGCAAGTATGTTAGTGGTATCAGGGGGTGTCATTTCGAGTTCTGTAAAGGATTTCGGGGCTAATCTGATATGCTTTGTCTCCTCCGTCAGCATCTCTTCTCCGAGTATTTGCAAAAACAGCATGCTTGGAAATCAAAGCTGTGCAAGTTTCCACAGACAATGGAAGGCCCAAGGTTAGTTTTCTTTGTTCTCCCCATTGCCAAGCTATTCAGTGACTGCGCATATTTTATACTCTACAACCTCAGCTTTCTGGAATGTCTTAAAAACCATGTTAATTAAGCTGCTCTCAGCTGATCTTTTGTTTTCAAACCATATTCAGAAATATTTCTTCAAACTACAATAATTCAGAACACTTGAAGTACACAGGTTTTGACTACAAATGTTTGCTTTTCAGCTGTTGGCCTTCTCTCTCATTAAGGAGCAGATTCTGAAAACTTTTTTCTTCAAATACACTAAAATCAATCTTTTGTTGCAAAACTTTACAGCAGTTCTTATGAAAGGTCAAATATTTTTTATTCAATTATTATCTCTGGGTACTGGTATAAGTACTTGATGAGAAACTGTCTTTTTATCAGAAGCAAAACTGCTCACAGGATAATATAAAATTCATGGGGAAGAAGTCTATCAGAATCTGGCCTGCTAGTAGAAGCAGTTGTACTGCTGACGTGATGGAGGGCAATGCCATCACAGTGGCACTGATTCATTTTAAATGTCATTGCTTTAAAATGCCAGCAGTCGAGAGCCTCTGGACAGACTCTCCGCTAGCGTAAATCAGCTTAGCTTGGTTGACTTCAGGAGAACTACAGTGATCTAAACCAACTGAAAACCAGGGTCTTTGTGCTGAGCCTTCATTCTCAGCAGGGTGGGGGGGGGGAAAAAGCCAGCACCGCACAGCTCAGTAAGCGTTTCTGCAGCTTCTCTCGCTGCCGATTCCCTCCGAGCGCAGCTCCGCGGCTGCTAGCCACGACAGCAAGGGCAGCACAGGGCAGAGCCAGGACTTCCTCGCGCCATGGCGAAAGCCCCCCTCAAAGAGGGGTTTGATGGCACAGCAGCGAAATCCTGCTGGCTGGTACAGACTGCACCAATTGCTAACTAGCACCAGGGCACCTCCAGTCCTGCTAACAAAAAGCAAAAACATGCTGGAGAAGACAAGGCCAAAACGGGCCTTTAATGAGGACTGTTGTCAGGCCTCTATTCCTGGAGGCTCCCACGGCACCCAACTCTGTAAAAGATAGCAGAATGAATTTTTGATGTGAAAGCACTGGAGAAGTGGAAGTAGCATTAAAAATATTGCCTCTAACTGCTGGATCCTCCCAGCATCCCATATTGTAACTTTTATTCACAGTACAGCCAAACTATTTCAGTCTGGGACTTTTTAACCTACAGATGCTTTCAACTCCAGGCAATTTAAATAAGACCAGTGGAAAAACTAGATTCGTTTACAACTCAAAATGGCATCAGCTAATTGCAACATGCAAACCAAGAACAATAAAAAAAAAAAAATTAAAGCTGGCTCAGAAACTAACAATAGTATGACTGAGAAAATACAATAGTATTTTAACTACAAAGGCATTAAAACCCTTTGGTTCAAAACTTCACTTATCCTACGGAATTCTATTCTTGGCTACTTTATCTGTACAAAGAGAAATCAAAGAGACTGCTAAGATATTCCTATCAATTATGGCTCATATTTAACTGCTCAGATAAAGTTCCTTTATTCATCTTTGTATAAATAACATTACTATTGTAAAGCACTTCCTATACAAAAAAGTAAGAAGGGATCTACTTCCCCAAAATCCTATCAGATAGTGTTTCATTTTTTAAAGGTAAAAGTGTCTTGAATTTGTCCTAACATCCATTTTTCTGCACAATTCTGAAGTGTTTTCCAGACTATGGTTCTATATTCAGCAATGATCAAGTATGTTTAAAATGATATGAAGTTGGGGTTTTAAGTCCCTAATCCTGCATGAAGATTCCTAATTTAGATAACCAAATGCCATCAATATTGAACCTAACGATGGATACAGAAATTAAAGTTCTCAAGTACATTAAGCTAAAATACTACATGCATTTCAAATAGATCTAATATATGGCTCACACCATATCACACTGAGCATAATCACAGGATTTAGCTTAGCTTTTCAGTCCTCCCAATACCTCTTTTCCCCAAAAGATAGAAGGGGAACTCATTGTGCCATCCTTCCTCCCACAGACCCAGTGATATTCCAGCCGCCTTTGCTTGTAAAGAGTTGCCTCTGGGGCCTTTTACCTTCACAGAAAACTGGCTGTAACCTATAGTGAACTAAGCTGAATGTGGCATTCTTAATTCCTTTTCCAATTAACCTATTCGCATGTGTTTCAGTAATTATACAGCTTTGCATACTTAACAAGAAGTGCTCCACTGTGCAAGACCAAGAGTCCATACAGCACAGTAATCTGCCTTCAGCAAGCATGTAGGAGATGGTATTTAGGGAGAGCACAGAAACCTGGCCATTAACTGTGGTCCATTCCACTCATACTCCCCCAGCATCCACAGGCTTTGGATGAAGATGACAGGGGGAGCATCACTGCCTATTCCTGATAGCACCTGTTTCAAACCTGCTGTCCATGAATTTGTCTAATCTGCTTTTGAACCCAATGAATCCTTCATCTCCACAACCTCCTATGGAAACAAATTCTACAAGTTCACTACTTGCTGCGGAAAAAAGCATATGAAAACGGATCTCCTACTAGCTTCATGAAGTACTCCCAGATCTCTTCATGTGGAAACTGCTCTTTATTCTCCTTAGTTTCCACCTTCATGATTTGGGGAAGTATGACTTTGATCATATTCCCCTTCAGCCTTCTTCTCTCAGAAGTCCCAGTCTTTCCAGTGTCTCTTTGTATAACAATAGCTTTCTACCCTTGATCATTTTAGCTGCCCTTCTCTGCACCTTCTCTAACTCCACTCTATCCTTCTTGAGATGCGGAGATCAGAACGGCACACTATTCACAGTGAAGTGCACCAGTGTCTTAAATGCCCCCCCCCCCAAAAAAGCCCACTTTCTTGCTCTCAATACCCTCTCTGAAGATGCTTGACGTTTTGTTGGCTTCTTTGGCTGCCACTGCACATTGAGCTGATGATTTAAGAAACCTGCCAACAACTCCAAGATCACTTTCCTGAACTGTAACTCTCAGCTACAAATTCAGCATCACATTAGCACAGTCTGGATTATTCTACCATCAGCTACAGTCACCTATACCCACAGCTTCTTTGCCACCTTTTTGTCCAATGACTCAGTTTTATGAGGCCTTTCTGGAGTTCCTCACCATCAGCATAACATTTAACTACCTGAAAGAGCTTAATGCCTTAGAATTTGGAGATTTCACACAGAGGGCACACCTCCCTTCTGGTCATTGATGAAGATGTTGAGTAAACCTGCTCTCAGCACTGCATCCTTGGGAACTGATTCTTCGTTCATGATACCTCCTAAATCGGCAACAGATTACACAGTTTTTCTTTTACAACTGGATGGAGTTTATTCTTTCCCTCAGTCTTCTATCAATCATTGTCTCTCACCCAAGAGACACATGACCAACTGACCTAAAATTGGCCAGCGCACACTTGATCGATGTGTCTGTGTGTCAATAAGGAGACTCCATTAGGACCACACTAGTACTAAAGGCATGTCTATGCTGTGTTTTATATGCTGGCTCAGCTAGCCTGACTAGCAGACACCAGGCACTTGACTGGGAAAACATGGCATTCACTGAGAGCCAACTATTCCCACCAAGATCCTCAGTAACTTACCCCAGACAGAGTGCTGCGTTGCTGCACCAGGACTGCTTGTTAGACTTGAGATAGCTCATGTACAGTATAGTTAGTCAGAAGACAGTATGAAGAGCAATGACATTCATCCACTTTTATTAGGAACAATGTGCCATTTCCCTACTTCTCATTTTCCAGCCGGAAACGCTAAACCAGAAAGTTTTCTCACTTTTTTTATTGACAAACCACGTGATTTTACTTCCTATTTTAAGTATACCAATATACCAAAGCAGCTATTTCAGATGTATCTACTATACACAGCGTATAGTAAGGACACACGCCAAGAGTAGGGAAGTTGAACATTGGGAAATGGTTGAAGAAACGTCTGTGGTACAGATTGGGCTTCAGAGGAATCTTTCACTCCGCCAGCACCCCTGAGCTGCAGCATTTGTCACTTCACAGCTCTGCGTGAAGTGCTGCGCTCCAAAGGGATTTCACCTCCTTCCGCAGAGCCAAAGCCTACAAAAACTGGGAAAAGAGGGTGGGAGGGGAACGAGAGAAAAGCGCAGCAGCAATATGCTGTTCTGGTATAGCTCTGCTGCACTGCAGACTGACTTCAACATGCAAAGACTTCAGACAGACACCCCTTCCCTCCAACACTAGGCAGGGAAGAGACTAAAAGCCTGATGGCTGGCAAGATCACGCTTTATTCCCAAAGCCAGCAATGGAAACCAGAGATTTCCTTATGATGATTCTTGCATCAAATAAAAAATTGCCTTTAATCATTTTCACTCCTATGAATTAACCTCTAGTTTGATTTCATTTCTGACATACTGTTTGCTATATTGTGTGGGATTCCTGATCAAAATTCATAAAACTGATGACTGAAATGCATGACACATGCTATAGTATTTAACATTTAAAACTGATTATTCTAATCCATCTGAAAAAATGATCTGCATGGAAGTCCTTTTCACCTGCCTTATTCTTTACACATCCAAAATTAAACAAAAATAGTAAGAAGCTTAATCTGCTCCCAATAACCATAGTGAAAACAGTCTGGCTTCTTAATTTGGGAAAGCTACATTTCAGTATATTGAAACATAATTAACACTCTGTGGAGATAGCTGCAGTGTATAAGGAGTAGCCAGGCAGAACTTTGGTTTCATTCCTCATTTCTGAAAGTCTAATATTAATAAAAAAAAAGAAATCCTGCTAACAAGGTAGTACTTTGATATGGATATCCTCCCTCCAGTCTGACTGTCCATCAATGTATTGCTTTTATGGCAAGCAAGCTATGCTTTTTAAGACTTTTAGTGATAGCCTGTCACTGCTCGCTCTAATTCTGCAGGGTTATGAATATAGTACTGAGAGCTCCTTCAGGAGGTTACAGGGCACTGAGCTCGGGGCACTCAGCAAGGCAGGACCAAAGCAAGCACCACGACGGCAACACCTTCCGCTCACTACCAACTCTACATCAGTCTGGTTCACGACCCCGATCACGAGACCTTATCCTGCAAGACAGCAACTGTAATAGTGTGTTCACACCTCCACTATTAGGAAGCAAAATACAAAATGGTTGAGTTATAAGTAGTAAGTGGCTAAGCCTCAATGATCTTGCACAGAATGGAGCAACAAAAAATAAGGAGTTGAAGTGGTTAGAAGAAAATACAGACAGGGCAATTAAACATAAAGCACTCAAGGATATGACTAATTTCACAAATCCTAGTTATACAACTGGAAAATATCATAAGCAAAAATATTTAGTGTGAATTTCACTTAGTAGATTCACTGAACATACTCTTAGCACAGCAGCTGAACTAGCTGCACAGCAGCTGAATCAGCTGAGATTTTGATTTTCAGTTTTCAAATTTCTATGCATTTATTTTTTGAATGCTTTGTGAATAAAGGAAAATTCCCAAGCTGTTTTTTTGGTTCAAGATGAAACTGCTCTTGTATTTACTGTAGCCCTGTCCATATTACAGACACGAACTAAGGTTTTAACCAGTGACATGAATGACTGCAAACTTGTTGACTACATAATATGAGAAATTATAATTTAATCTTGCAGATAGAAATCCATATTATTAATCCATATTTTCATACAAGCCTAATAAATTGCACAATAAATTATTGCATAACTCTCCCCATATGACCTGTTAACTCTATTTAACCTAGAGCTTGTCAGAATAGACATCAGGCTTCTAAACAATAATATCCAAAACAGTAATTTAGGAAGTGTAATCTATCCAAAGATTTACTTTAGAATATGTCAAGAATTACTCCTTTTTTTTCTTTATGATGCTACGTCATGGCTTATATCTCCTATTTCCCAGATACCTAGGTATCCTTCATAGTCAGGCTTTCCACAAGTTTTCCTCTTATATAAATCATGCAAGCTTTACATAATATCCCTTCATAAATGTTACACCACACACTACAGGATTAAAACACTCAGTATTCCTGGCGCAAAAACTATGCTAGTGAATTATGGCGCTACGAAGTTTTGTGCCATTCAAAAATACAGAGAAACCTATCAAAAGGTGATTCTTAAGGATCTGTTTGAGCATAGTACAGGGCTGGGCAAACGCTGCTCCCAGCTGTGTTAACTGACTCCAAGCATCTCGAGGCCCAACACGCTTCTTCCCAAAGACACCGATGGGATTTAGCCGTAAGTATCAAGTAGAGACTAGAACACATGGAGAATAAAGGCAAGAAGAAATATTTCTATATGAGTAACATTGCTGGCAATAATGTGGTTGAGGAGATATTAGCAAGCAATTAATATATCTGGTAGCATATGTCAGTGAGACATCACTGAGGAAAATAAAATTTATCATACTAAGTAGCAATACGGCACTCTACAGCATGGTAAATTTAAAATACTTTTTATCATGTGACATCAAGCATATGGTACATTGCTGACTGGTGAATGACACAAACTTTGAAAGGTCATTATTATCCTAATGAGAAAACCTGACATAAAGGAATTAATTAGCTTTTAATTTATTTAGTATTAAGAAATAGAAAATAACACAGACTCCAGATGGTAGTTTGCAAAGTTAAGCAAAAGAGATGGGGGGGGGAAGTCTTCCCTCATTTTTTCTGTGTCTTGGTACTTCATTCCAAGATGGAAAAAAGGAAGAAGTTACACAATTGTTCAAATTTTTATTTGCTATGAGAAAAACTTGCAATAATTCTAATAGATTCAGGATTAGAATTAGAGTATCAGAATCTTAAGGAAAATGAGCTCATTCAATAAAAATTATGCGTGGTTCCCTCCCTTCGGCAGAAGCTTATAAGACTTGAAGAAATGTTACTTTCCAAGCCTTGAGCAGATTTGAGACATGCACAAACCCAGCCACATTGCTGCAAAGGATCAGCCTGCTGAACGACAGGGAACTTGTTTGGGATTTCTTTATGAAATATATACTAGGACTGCGTTGGAAAAATAACAACTTTTGAAACTTTAAAGAACTTGAGCACAAAACATTAATCATAATTATATTAATGTATAGATAGTATTTTGAATATATTCTATATAATCAACATTTACACATAGAACACATCCACGTGCTGGCTCTCCTGACCTCTCCGGAGAGATCACTCGGTATCCGAAATGCAGACAGACTTACCGACACCTTTCAGACACCAGACAGAGAGAACCGGATTAGCTTGCTGAGCAAACTCTCCAACAAAGGATATAGATTAATACAGATTTATCAGAAAAGAGCGTAGCTCTAAAAATAACCACTGTACTTCAAAGCATATAGTAAAGCAGTCTGTTTAAACAGTGAAGAGTGACTGTTCACCCCATCGTCCGATGGGGACAAAGTGCATATGAGGACAGACTAAACTGTCCAATAATGCAAACCACATCAAAGCTACTATTTTCCATGGCACTAAGCTACAGAGAGGCACTCACACAATCAGAAAAGGAAAAAAAAACTTTAAAAACCCTAAATCTTCTCTTGCTACAAGTTTGCAGCCCCAAAATCAATTATGCTTTTAAAGCAAATGGCAAGTACAGTTTTGGAATTGTTTATATCACTTGGAGGTTGAAGGTTAGGTACAAGCTCCCAAAACTTCATTTTGCCATCACAAAGAGCCCAGGTTTGCTTTGGTTCCTTTGCTGACTAAAATGACTCATGACAGGTTTATAGCACTAATTTCTTCTTCTACTGCACTCCTTATGTTTTCTTTACAGCATAAATCACACTCCTAGTAATAGGTAAGTTAAGACCCATATAGATCACTTCACTGGATTTTATATCACAACAGATTATTGTTCTTTATTGTGCATTCGGGATGAGAGGCCTTAATGATCACAGCCATTCTAGTAGGAAAATGATACAGTGATAAAAGATAAAGAACTTTAAACGAAATGATTTCTTAGGACCATATTACTAACAGAGCCACAAGGATTTCTATGGGATATTGCTGGTTTTCAAAAGGTAGTTAATCCTGCTAGTAACATTTGTTTTCTTTTGGTTTTAGTAATCTACTTTCAGACACGTAGATGGGCCTAAGGTGCATCTGTTTTTCAGAATAACTTTATCTCCTGAGCTCTCATATAAAGGAAACCAGTTAGGTGGGGAAAACATTTCTGCAGAGAATCAGTGCCATACCTACAGCTTTCCTCAGCCTGCGCAGTCGATTCAAGGACCTCGACACCAAGTTAGACCATCACTCGTGCTCGCCCTCAGCGTCACCGCCGAAACACGGCTCCCAGCTCGGCAGCCGTGCCAAGGCAGCGCCGGCGCCCGCGGCGAGCCGCGACCAGCACGCGCCCCTGCGGCACGCGGCACCCAGGCGCCCAGCGGCTGCGCAGGGCCGCGGGCCCCCACGGCAGCCGGCACCGCCACTGCGAGGACGCAGCAGCCGGAGTGCTGCCGTCTGCAGGATGCCTCTGCCTCGCGTCTTGCCAACGCCTTCTCCGGCTCGCTGTTTTTTTAACGTGTTTTTCAAAAATGCAGCCTTGTTGCATCGGCCCAAATGCAAAAGTCTAACACACGACCACACAGTGAACTCAAAGCATTTCTTTAGCCAAAAATTATTTTTTTTATAATTCTTTCTACTTAAGGAAACACCTGTGAATTTTGGATGAAAACCATGGGACTTGAGGAAAAAAAAGTATGTAAACAGAGACTATGGCTGTACTAACAAGACAGGGCGAATTTTGCCTTTGCACAGAGTGGACCGGTCCCCTCTCAGTGACTTTGGTGTGCCACTTAGGGCCAAAAAGGAAATCATAACGAGGCAGAAAAAAATGGTTTAGCCTGTTCTTTCAGCTCCCTGAAAATACCGAGGAAAAGTCCTCAGTAAAGTATATCTTTTAGTGCTCCACTTGCAAAATTATTGTCATTTCCCCTCCCCCCCCCAAATCCTAACAGCTTTCAGAGCTGCAGACCCGATCCCCACCGGCGAGCCCTCACGGAGGTGGGTTGGACGGTCCCCGCAGCGCGAGGCGCCCGCTCCGCGCTCGCTGCCCTGCCAGCGGGGCAGCAAACCGCCCTGCCGTCCGGGCTGCCTCCGGGCTGCTCTTCGACCAGGTCATCAGGAATCCCACGACCAGTAAGGCAAATTACACCACACCTGATCCCCAGGACCCTTTCACGTTTTCCTGGGGTATAAACTGTAAAGCTTGAATCTTCTAGACCCAACTTTCCCATGTGGCCAAGCAAGCTCCATTTATTCAGACTCTCAGAGGCTAAAGCAGGCACATCAGCCCCGGGCTATGAAATGAAAGAAAATAAAATGTTGCATTAAAAAAATAATTTCATTATAGCTCAAAACGCAATTCCTGTTTCAAATCAGACCTATGAAGATAATGTTTACTTTGCATACTGCTCTGCTGAACTGAAAACTTTTATGAATAATGTTTCTGTTTTCTAAAATTATCATAACAGATGGATTTATAGATCTAAAATAGTAACCTAATTCTAATAATGAATTTAATATGTACCTCAACTTAAGGTTAAGGTTCTGACAGGCTAATATCTGCTTTGAAAGCAAACTAATATGTTTATATCCCAACATAAGTTGCCCATATGTACTCCCTAGCTAGCTGCGCATTGTGCTGTCCTGACAGTTAAACCTGTTCTGCAGATTTTCCTTCCTTACTTTCTTTTGCAAATAAATGCTTAGATTATGAAAGAAATAAGTGATCAAGATGATCTTGGCAAATTTGTGAAAAATAAAATTTTAAAATGGTTTCTGATTCTTTGAAAAAACTTCGGAGCTCTTGAGCTTTTTGCATTCCTGAGACGCAAGTCTTCATTTACATATAAATAAGAATATGCATACACACATATCTATGCATACACACATAAAATACTTATAAGATACCCCACATTTATTCTCCATCAGATTGATCCTTAAGAAATTAAATGTGCCTTTTAATAGCCTTTTAATCTAACTGCATATTCTCAGAATAAAACTGTTTATATAATATTCTGTCCCAAAACAGTTTTTACTCATGTATTTGCCACAGACAACATCACATAGAGTCAGGAAATGACAATATATTGGAAAATACAGCAGTTCAAAACAGATTAGCCAACCAGCTTTGCAAAATTACTTTTCATCGTGAAAATATAACACAATCTTTGTCTGCATTTCCATAAAGCTATAAAGAATATATACTGAAACCCAAAAAGAATTAAACTGTTCAGCACTCCGGGGCAGAGGGAAAGGACCAAAGCCTGCTCCCCGGCTCCGGGCGGGAGCTCGCCCTCCTGCCCTGCGCTCTCCGCCCGGGGCGGCGCGTGGCATCGCGACCAGGAGCCGGCCCAGAAGGGAAACGCGAGGCTGCTGCAGGCAGCGTCCTCTCCACGACCAGCTAGTGCCGTGGGGAAAAACAGGCAAGCCTGGAGTGCGCAAGCCGTTCCAGTTTCTCCCACGAAAGCGCGCCTCGCTCCGCTCCGAACCCGTCCCGCGCTGAGCTCCCAAGGCCAGCACAGCACGCCAGCACCAGCGCGTGGCACTGCCCAACACCGACCTCCATTTTCAGCGGTATTTTCAATTAGTCACCTGAATTACTGGCAGAGGTTCATTTTAATTTGAAGCAGAGTGCTGCATGCCCCAGAACAGACAGTTACTGCCCCCGAACCTTCCCACGACACACGGAGCAAGACATCATATATAAAAAAGTCTCCCCCCCAAATCTAAAGAGTGTGATTTTTACTGACTTACTTGCCAGCTTTGCAGGCACTTTCTGAGCGAACAAGTAAGTGTGGCCAGGATTCAGTTCTGGCACAGAGAAGCCAATGAAACAGAAATATTTTTAAGGCAATTCAAGCAAAATATATTTTATAATAGGTCTACAACAATCATTTTGTTTCCATCTCATGCTTCTGCTCCTAATGAAAGCTTTCATTAATAAATTTAGCTCCATTTTTAAGTTAATACAAACATGTGGATTTAAAAGATGTGTAGACGTACCTCTTTGCAAGGGCACCTGTCACGGGAGTGCCATTTACATGCCTAACAATCACCAGCAAAGTTAGATTTGCCGTAGTTAGATTTGCACGGGACCTTGGCGCGCTGGCGAAGGGCCCCGAAAGGCCGGGGGCGGCGCTGCCCCGCTCCCCGCCACCGCGTGTGGCGCAGCCCCCCGAACCGCAGCCGCTTTCACCTGTTCCCAGGCCTGGTGCAGCCGCCCCGTCCCGGCAGCGGGGTACGGCCACGAGCAGCCCCGCTGCTCCTCCTTCCGCCGGGGGCGAGTGCGCGGGAGCACGAGCGACGCACGGGGAATCTGAAGTCCGAACCAACACACGTGTGATCGAGCTACGTTCAGCGCTGTCTCAAGGCTTTACAGTATCGTGCGAGTAGCGACGACCTTCAGCCTCTCCATAGTCACGAAACAACGGTAACTCGGTTCTCACCGAGAATAGTTCGACTGATACACACACGCACATAAAATGCAGAAAAAGTCAAATGAATTCAGAATTCCCATTCATAGGAATATTGATATATTAATTGATAATGGGCTTTAGGGTTTAAAATAATTACTTTTTCTTTAAAAATAAAAAGTTGCCTAAGACCTTATTTTCTGCTATCCTCCTTTAATGTATTTCTGCAGCTAGGCGATTACCACACAAGACACCGTATTATTGATCTCCAATGCTTGGTTGACTTGTAGATTATCATGTACTGCAAAAAATGTCTGCTTTTGAGACAAAAACGTTTCACATGCCAAAAATACTGCTTCACATTTTAATAGACGAGAAATCAGGACTTCTGTTTTTTTTTTTTCTTCTTTGAAGAGACAATGTCCCCTAATAGTACATTTCAGGTGAAAGATACCTTATTTAAGAACTTTAGCTCTTCTTTATCCATTCGTAATACTCCTAAATTTTAACAATCAAAAAACCCAAGCAGGAATTAATTTTCATTTAAGTGGAAAAAACATAAGAGACCAAATTTACTTCATAACCTTCCAAAGGAGTTATTTGAATTCAGAAATACTACAGATCCCATTTTCCAGTAGTCATTACATTTCTTGATTCATGAGGTCACACTTCACAGCCTGGTTGCTACCATAGACAATAACCCTTCCACAGATAAATTACCTGTTTCATTCTACATTTAAATTTCAAAACTTTTCTCTTAGTTAATATTCTACAATAATTCCTGGAAAAGTAGGCATATTTCATCTTATCTCAGTATCAAGAACATACGTACTTGAAAAGTGCTAAAAAACTGCAAATTATTTCACATGCGTTGTTTCCTGGATAACAGATTCCTAAACTGTAGAATACATTATTATAAATATAAAATGGATGGATTAACTTGATTTTAGCTCATGAAGAATTCAAACATTAAAAAACACACAGCTTTCATTATACATAACAAAGTGCAGTGATGAGGAGATAATTAGGAATATATGCAAATCACCATAAATTTGATACACATACATCAACTCAGCCATAGCTGAAGGGCTAATTCTGCTTACATGGCAAGCAAGCCTTTCTCTGCTTAAAGGACTATCAAGTTATGCATATTGCTGAATGAAGCAAGCGATTGCACAACCAGCCAAGTAAACCTTAAATCAGACTCTTAAATCTTGTTCAGACTATAGCCCTGAAGTGTCAATCAGTGGTGCTCTTCATAACAAATCAATACTGAATGCAAGCACAAGAGATACATATGGATTAAATGTTCCGCATGTTTCTCCTTATCTGCACCTAGCTCTGGGTTGTTTTTTTTTTTCTTTTTAAATACAAAACCTCTAAACTACTTTCATGAGTGTGTTTGGTCCCGGTCCCAATAATTCAACTCTGTGCTAATGTAATTCCTTTAAAAAGAGATTTGAGCTTTAAGCGTTTAATGTATTAGTGACACAGCTATAGGAAGAGAATCTGCTCTCTTTCTAAATATTTCTAAAATAATAATATTTCTTTTTTATAATAGACAGTACTCAGTGTCCCAGAATATTCATCTTTAACCTCTGGGAGGTTTTCATTGGGCTGTCAAACCTTACAATGAAATCACTCTGCTTTTAACCATTCATTTTAACCTTTTGTTCTGTAATTTATACTCTGCTATTCTGGCTCATCTTTTTCTGTAGATTAAACAAGGGCGCCTTACATTGCAGCTTTCAAGTTCATTCAGACAGTGAAAAATAAGATTCTGCTATTGGACAAGCCTCTAGTGAAACTTAGGAGACATTCAAGCTGTGCTCAGAGGAGACGTATCATGAATTAAGCTGTACTAGGCAAGGAAGAGGTAGTTACACCAATTCCATTCATCTGTTAATTAGAAAAAATATGTCTGATGATGAATTAGAGCAGTTGTATACTCATTAGGAGCCAGCAGTGAACTGATAGCCCAATGGAAATGAACAGCAAAATTTCAATTAGGTCATGATTTTACCTCAAATCTGTGCACCCTTCACAAATTCTATGTAAACTGGTTCCATATCAGGTGAAGGAAGTGAATTCCCAGAGCCTGCCACGAGTAAGGGGGAATAGGGCACTCACGAAACACGAGCCTGGGCTCAATCCTCTGTCCCAAGAGTGTTTCGGGCCCCATCATAGGAGGTGCAGTGATGTGTGGCCATGGTGCCTTGTCTGGGCACCGCGGTCCAGGTGGCCGCAGCCGCCACCTCCGCACGTTGCAGCCACACGTGAGATTCTGCCTCCGCAATGCAGCTTGCCCATCTCCAGGGACACGGGCTGGTCTCCCAGAGCGGGTCCCCCTTTCGCAGAGATCAGAAGAGCTCTGTACAGCTACGGTCCCACTCAGTCCTTACCTACTTCGTGACTTCTTCACTGTCCCTGTACACAGCGGTGAATGTTAACCGTAATGAAAGCTTCCTATGCCAATAACAGAGTAGAAATTATTTAGGGATGTTTCTCCTTCCAAATTATTTCTCATTTAATCTTACTTTAAGATATTGCATTTCACATAGTAAAACAAAATAGTTTTCAGTACAGACGAAAAAAAACCCTGAAAGGTGACGAAAATGTATTTTCTAATAGGTGACAACAAGCAGCAAGGTGCTTCTGAGTAGTGCTGCTTACATTCTCTGCCTTTGAAACTTCACTTGTTTTCTGAGCTCCATACACACTTCAACATTTTTCAGAGAATAAAAGCATAGGCTTTTAACAGTCACATATGCAAAAAGTCCGAGAAAACTTATTCTTATGTGTGTAAAAGCACATGCCAATTAGTCTTAATAGGTAAGTACCAACCTGAACAAATTCAAGGTCTTTCTGTACCTGGCATGGCAGACTTCTTGTGCTAATTCCCTCCTATTCTGTCAGAAGTATGCAGTTATTTTAAAAAATATTTCCCCAAATGTTCCTACTTTTCTCAAAAATGAAAAGCTTCTTTCAAGAATGTAAGCTCAGAATATATTAAAAATATCACATTGAATCTTCCAGCAATAGATATAGTTATCAGTGGTTTGATGTATGCTGTATATTCCTGGGAAGGACTGAGGCGCTTGAAGGACGTTAGAACAGCAATCTACAGCTGGGACTGGACGTCAGAAATACTTAAGGGTTAATCTACATGAAATGCCAGGAGATAACACCTCCAGATTGTAGTCAGCACGTGGAAGCTGATTTCATAGGATCACTGTGTTTCATAAGTACTTTAAATGCACCTGGAACTGTAATAATTTTGTAACTTCCTTAAATTTGGGGACAGCTGCTTACAACTGTGTTATTAACCTATAGCACATGGCATGCAGCTATTTGATTTGAACATGCTAAGATGTTTCATAATCATTACTAACTTTTCCCTGTTTGTATTCTTATTCAGCTCCTTACATTGTACTCAAGAAGCATGATGCAAGGAGCTAGATCATCTTACTTTACAGTGCTGGCTCCTGTCCATTTCAATTAATAATGGTCAAATCATATGACGTGACCTGAAGTAAAGGAAACTAGTCAAATTATTCTTTGAGAATTCCATTGCTTTAGCTAAATAAAACAGTTTAAGACATTAGAGGAATTAATTCTCTCTTTTTTAAGCAGTGATATTTTGGAGAAAGGAAAGGCCTACCATCACCACAGCTAAGTGATGGTTATCCGAACAGCCCGACTCGTGCAGTGCCGACGCAGAGAAAGAGGCACAAGGGCAGGGCGGCCTCCCTCCCTGCATGACACTCCTGGTGATGCTGCAGCAGGAGGATCCTGGTCCCGGCAGGCGTGGGAGCACAGGAGCGCAAACAACCCAATGCGCCAGCGAATGGAAAAATGGAGCAGCGCACATCCGCCACCGAACAACTCAGAAATTCAGGAATTGTGACATCTGGCTTCTATATATGCTATTGCTGGGGGGGAAAGAAAATGAAAAGTAAGTGTACATGTGTATTGTGATAATTAAATGCTTTTGTAAATAGACAGAAGCATCTTTTCCCTGTACCACGTGCTAGAAGCTTTTGTTTTGTTGAGTGCCACCAACTGCACTCTGATACAGCAACGCCTCTGCAAAGCACACGCTGCATCTAGAGAGAGCAAGGATGAAATGGTCATGCGGAGACCCACCAAAAAAAAAAAACAAAACCTCTCCACATTATTAAAAAAAAAAAAAGAAAAGGCTATCAACCTCACAGTTCACTATCAGCTAAAAAAGACTTCAAAAACGATTCTGGATACACCAGATAAACTTCTTCTAATCACACTTGCAACTTGTCATAATTCTGCGAGTGTTACATATCCGAAATCAATGTACCTGCCATAATGCATTACAAGCTACATCCACCAAGGAACATCACAACGCTAAGCACCGCGCCACCGAATTCTCCAATGAATCCACAGCATCTGGGGAGACCATTGTTCGGCTGATGCAAACTATGGGGAGACAGGTATCTCAGACTGGAACCTACACAAGCCATTCATTATCTCTGTGCAGACACAGTAAATATAGCAATACTAAATCTTAAGAAAATACATGTGTCCTAAGCCATGCTCTTTGACAACTTCAAGGTTATTTTAGGGATTCTTTCAACCAGTTACTGCCCTGGTGGTAGTGATACTAATGGCATCACACAGGAATGGAGAAAAATATCTTCCCTCTATTTCCTGTGGGACCAGTCCTGTAAGCAGAATCTGAGGACACTTTCTAGACCAGATAATCAAGGCAATGCTCATTTTGTGGTTCTGAACAGGACTTCGGCACTTACATCTCACTCTGTCAACACTTTGGAAATGCTGGGTATGCACAGTAGCAAAGCTTTTACACCTAGGGAACCTTCTTGGCAAAAGACATACACTCCTCCAAAGCTAGGAGGCAACTTGAAAGACACACAAGGGAAAGAGTTGCTCAGGATGTGTAATTTGCACTTAGGTACCTAAAAGGGAAACTGTACCATGCAATCATGAAAGCTGCAAAAAGAACTGAGCAAATTACACTGAGCTAATCTCCATGCTGGTTCAACTCAACTGTGACCAATACCCAAGTTAGCCAATGTCCAGGTGACTCAGGAATCTCTATTATGCTGTGGCAGCCCTGTAAGCAGCCCCTGAAGGCCCTGCGCTCTCAGAGCCTCACACATGGAGTATGCAGCAACTACGTTTCTAGGCAAGCTTGTAGCAATGTTATAACCAGATCGTATGCTATATTCATATGATTTAAATACTCCCCTTCAAATTGGTCCTTTAAAATGTCTATAGACCTTCTGAAATAGTTATCTGGATATTCAGCCAGGGTAAGTAGTACTTCAAGAATCCATTGTGTATGCTGTATCAGCAGTTATCTTTGAGAACATCAAGGAATACTAAATTATTGATCCTGAATTAATTCAGCTTGGGGAAGATATGGTACTTAGCTGGATTTTTTTAATTCACTTTCAAAGATGGACTTAAAAAGTACTGAGATGCAGAAAAAAAAAATCATTCATGGGCTTATTTACACATCATATTTGATCAAAAATAGCATGGTAGAAAGCAGTTTTCACAATAATATTCACTGAGCTAGTTACCATGTGAACTAAAGCATCTCTCCTGTTCTCCGAAGTCAAGGAAGTCTGAAAGTTTTCAAACCTTTGGCCTAAACATGACAAGTATTGCAACATTTCTTGCTTCTTGTTCAAGGAAATCTCACTGGAAAATAAACAGTAGAGAAGATAAGCTATTAAGCCGGGCCCCTGAAGCTGCTAGCTCTTTCATCAGGTCTTATATCTGTTAACCTTTCATAAACGTCAGTCTGGAAAGGAGGAGTTTCAACTACATCCCAATGCCAAAAGTTCCCATACTCATTCGGCCACATCACAGGCTTCAGACAACCATATTAACCCTGCAAAGAACCAAGATATGCAAGAATGGTAAGTAGTATTACATTGTAGCTTCATTCCTACAATAAAATCTAGACTGCAAGTCACTTTTTCTTTGCAGATACAATGTCGTAATTGCTGAAATTACGTGAGGAACAAAATTTTCACTTAGGGACAGAATGAAAGTACGTCACTGTAAGTAATAAAAATTAGTTTAATTTTCAACTAAAATCACTGTCATCTTTTACCATGTCCCAAAATTTTCTTATCAGTTTTCATCTATCTTAGCTAGAAGAAACTTAAAAAAACTCATATACTCTAGAAAAGAAGAAAGTCTGCACATATATTGTCATGGACCTACTGCAGTAACTGTCGTTATTTAATTCAGTGTAAGTTATAACTCAAGTAGAAATGCAAACAGTCTAGGAACATTTTTATTAACATATAAAAAGTAAAATATTTTTAAGGAAATATTAGTTCCTTGCCACTTGTTATTGGTTATCTGCTCTCAGAAATACAGTAGTCTACCTCACTCATCATCAATAAAGATTTTTCAGTATCTAAGAACCCCAGTAAAACAACCATCATTTACAACTAAAAGCTTCTATCTGTTCAGCAAAAAAAAGGCAATCTTCTCTTCCCCTTTCAGGAATATCAAAAACTGCTTATGCTAAAGGCCATTCTCAACTACCATGTCTACATCAGTACAGCAAAATGGCATAGGTGACCACTAAACCCCAGTCAGCATATAGATGGGTCCACATGCCCTAATTCATAACTTCATTAACTATAAAGAGAACATCAGACAAAAACACGGCCATTTCACCATAGAGTATCAGGAATTAGATATACCTTCTATCTTTGAATAATCAACTACTAGAGAATTTAAACATAATTTTTAAATAACAAAAAACAAACCAAGAGAATTTCAGAACTGTAGTGATACCACGTCAACCTTTAATTAGAGCCATCAAAGAGCTGTTTTCAGCTACAGACATAGGAGTTTTTTCCAAGTTATCATACCAACAGTACATGTAAAATACACAATACTAGTATCAGAGTCAACATTGGTTGGCAGTCTTATCAAATGAGAAATAGAACTGAAACCTGAATTTACAACTTGATTTTCTAGAAAGATTAACATCTGGTGATGCAAGAATTCCAGTTCTACTGTGTATTACTGAATGAGCCTGTTCTGGGTTGAAATATAACAAATGAAAGTTAACATTCAGAAAACTTATAGGATTAAAGGAGTACATGCCTGAGGGTCAGCAAGAAATCTTCTCACCCCCTTACTGCACCCCCCCTTTTTTTTCCCCTTTATAAGCCTTTTGAAGGATTGGAATATTAGAAATGGTCTTTTGATTCTGGGGCTGATGCACTGATGTGCTTTAAATTAAAGTCCTTCAGGAGACGACGGTCAACACCAAAGTAACATATTTCTTGGTTAAGAAAAGGATGGAAACCATTTATCTATCACGATGGATTTCTAACATTGCTATTACCTCCTCCCCTGAAACACTGAAGATGTTAGGAAGACAATGTAGGGTACTGCACTGATTTTAAATAGAGCTGTAATACCTAGCTGTTACCCTGGCCTACTACGGAGTTAATAGTAGGTATATATGACTCTGTGTTATTCAGTACCTTAGAGTCGAAATAAAGATGTCTTGAGATTTCCTGAGCTCCAGCTCCTCAGAAGCTCGCAGCTTCCATTGCAATCTGAGGATTTTGTTTATTTCATGCAGGTATCAGCTGCTCCAAGTTGTTCTCAGAAAATAATATCCACCAGGAAATCATTCCTCGGGCAGCAATTTACCTTAATAACATAGTTCTAGTTTGCACATTCTTTCTGCTGATGGTGTTTGGCTGCATTACCCCAGCGCTGCAGTACCACGGCAGCAGAGCTCACCTTGAACGCAGAAGGGTCGGCAATTGATTTTGTTGGTTATTATAACAGTGGCACACACTGACCTCACGTCCCACACTGTGCAGAGGGTAATTCTTGCACACAGTGTCAAATTTGTCCTTGTTATGGGATTCTGCTGCTTGCTAGGAATCAATGACATTTGGAAATGACAGTCCTGTGTTATCACAAGGAGGAGACAGTACGGTTTTATAACACGGAGGTGATAGCATATTACTACTGCTTACGCTGCAAGATCATGTCCTGCAACATTCCTGCCTCCAGGGAGCGACTGGTGACGGTGCCAGCTCAGGGACTCTTCTACACATGCACACGGGGCAGCTCGTTCCCGAGAAGTCCTGTCGAAGCCACCCGAGCGGCCCGTGTGTCTTCAGGGAACAGGACAGCCTATGCAAGAAAACGAGGCTTCATCAGAGAAAGAGCCAGTATCACTCTTTCTTCCATATAGAAAAGAGCCTGAAAACTGGTCAATTGGTCAAGCAAAACAGAGTAACAATGAAAAAAAAAATCAAGGAGAAAAGTTCTTCTAAAACTGTAAAATTAAAGACTTATATACCCAAAAGGTAATCTCCATCTCATCGCAATGCTTTCCCCTCCGCTAAAATTCATTAAAAAATGTTAATCAAGAAACAAGAACTTTTCTGCTTAACTAAAACATTCTGGGGAAAAACAGATTACTAGCTAGTGCTGAGTATATACCACTGTATACTGCTCTTTCTTGAGCAAAATATCTAGATGAACAATGTGGTTCAGAATGCCTTATTTCCACTTTATCTCAAACATAATTTATTAAGAAGAAATGATTAATGATTAAAATGATTTCTACTCTGTTAACTACTACTAAATACAGTAATAACAATGAGCTCGGTTTAATGTAAGTAGCATCATCTTATGTAGTGCTACTTAATGGTAGTTAGTAACTCCATTTTAATTATTTTTTGTTTAAATATTCATTTTATTGTTTTTTGTAGAAGGGAAAAATATAGGCATTGTTACAACATTCCAAATTTATATCCTTCCCGTGGTACGATTTTAAACATAGAAAATTTGTTTTATTTATGCATATAGAACTGGCCACCGACTAGCCTGAAAAATGCAACAAAAGATCCAATTTTTTTTCCCAAGACTTTAATGCTGAACAGTTTTATGCTTTTGGTTCTGCAGTTATAACTGACGGTGTTAAGAAGTGTGTACTGCTTCCACACCCAGACATCACCACAAAGACTTGGATTAAAGACAGAGGCCACAGCTTTAATCCAGTGAGCTGATACCTGAGGCAGGGCCAGCTACAACCACCCGCGTGCAGCAGGCGCCCCGCGGGGCCCTGCCTGCATCGAACGCAGGTTGCTCGAGACCCAGAGCATGCCGGCGCTTCCAGCAGCCCCCCGTGCCATGCTCTGGGTCAGCCCGAAGTTGCCACCACCTTACCAGGAAAAATCCCTGTTTCCTGGACACAAAGTCGCACATTAATAAATGATATCTCTCTCTAAAAAGTTTACTACTGAAAACTAATTTTTGTAAAAGAAGATGAAGCAAGCAGTCTGACAAGCAGGCAAATTGGGAGAGAGGAGATAAGAATAATCTTGATAAGGACAGGTTATGATAAAAGTGAACATGGTGCTTAACTTAGCCCTTCTGAGATGTTTGTAGATAGGCAGACACACAGCAGTCGGAGGCCAAGAGTCTTTTTTCATCAGTGAGATAAATATCCATGACTTGTTCAATATCCCAAATAAATGCAAATGTCAGTAAACACAAGAAACTCTCTATCTCCTCAGAAAAACTAGCAGCTGGCTTTTTATATACCACATACCAGTTGTTCCTGAGGGATAACCAAGGAGAAAGAGGATACACTGACTTTAAGATTTCCTCTAAGATTTATGCAAAGTAGATATTGGGGTGCTAATTGTATCCAATTATCCCCAGAAGATCTAGCAGTTAAGTCTTGAAGGTTTTGTCAAGCTAGACCTTTGCACAGTTATTTTCAGCTGCAGGTATTGCCAGGATTTTGACATGCTTAAAAACCTCCTGGCAAACACAGGCAGAAACAAAATAATTTTAAGCAACCAGAAAAATAACACTTCAGACTTGATATAGCCTTTGCATTTTAGTTCTCTCATCTCAGTTTCAAATAATTTACAAACTGGTACCTAAATAGGAATCGTACTGTTGGTTTTAGATGTGGGTTTCCCTCCTCTCCCCTCGCTCCACAAATACCTATGCGATGCTTCACTTTAAGTAACAAATTTGATACACAGTTATTTAATTAGTAAGTTGCTATTTTCTTCCACATTAGCCATCGGGTAGGCTTCAGACTGAAATACATTTTAATCAAATGATTGGTGAAAATGGCCAAGCAGAATGTTTCTTTTCAGTTCAATGAGCAAAGAAGGGAAAAGACAGGAGGAAAAAGATTTATTAAGTTGGACTTTATGTATGATAATCATCATAATAAATACATGCACCTAGCTAACTGCTGTACTGTTGATTTGTCTTGCTACACAGCTGTCTCCTCCACATCATCCCCCATAATCTGTCCAGGTCTCCTTTGAACCACCTTTATATTAAGTATGTCTTTTTAATATTACTGGGATTTTACAATGTTGTTATTATTGGATGCCTAAAACTATTGATGAGCGTCCATTTATTGTTATAAAAAGAGAGGAAAGGAGGAAAAGCAGTGCATGAAATAGGCCTGACCGCCACTAGTTAACTCTGGATATTTATGTTTATTATTATGTATTTATGTTTATTTAATACTAGGACTTTACACTGATATTCAGTCTTTGATGAGAGTGATGCCGCGACTAGATGGAGTGAGGAGAGCGGTGCTTCGCCTGCTCTGTCTCTGGACACTAGTTTACTTTAAGAGCCTTTTGAAGCCACTATGCCCCAACGATACACGAGCCCTGCACAACTAATATGATGGGAAGAAGAGTATCAGCTTTGATGGAGAAAACTATGTTTCATTTTTGTAAACTGCAGCTTCTACATAGCTTAGATTAATAGATTTATTTCATTCTTTTCCATTTCAAAGGCACGGAGCTGGCTTTTATTAAGCATTATTATTGGCTTCTCTGGTATAAACACTATGGCAAGGAAAAATGAACACTAAAGAAATTCAGTTGACTTCACATGGTCAGTAAACAATGACATTTCATTTGAATTTACTTGTTGTCCTGTATACATTTTTTTATCCTATCTTGGAATCACTTTTTGTTTCCATTTACCATTTTATTTTCATTTTAAAATTTGCAAGAAAAAACACTTTGCCAGCTAAATGAAAACTGATGAGAAATGCCCTCACCTAGGCTCTATCAAAAAATGTCCTTGAGCGTGTGCTCGACTTGGTGAGTTTGACAATTGCAATGGGATCACCAAGATGTTTACATTTAAGCACAAACATAAATGTATCGCTGAACAGGGACCGTATTTCCTTTCAGACTTTTTAATTGTTCTATTTCTAAAAGTTTTACCACCGCACTGAGAATATCGTTCCTCCCCTTTGTAATGGATTACAAGATTTTATGACTAACCATAACTTTATATTCACTGGCATTGAGACATACAGTGCATCAATTTTCTTTCATTTTTGTTGCTCAAACACTACAGCTAAACACAATGCTATAAATACATGATACAACTAAATGATGAAACAGCAGCTTCCTGCTGAAACTTTAAAGCGAGAGAGACATTGTTTTAGCTGAGGAAGCCATTTAGATACCAGCTGTTCCCGCTGAAAAGATGTGGCAGCCATCAGCAGAAATAAGAAATGCTCTCTCTGTACATATTGAAATGAGTTTTATCTTCCTTTCCATTCTGTTTTGCGTTCCTGCTGGTGAAAAAGACAAAATTCATTTCACTCATATTTCATTGCAAGCACAAATCTTAAACGAGAGGCGTCTATACCTTCGAAGCAATTTGCGCACTCAGGTGAGCCGCAGCCGGAGGCGACCAAGCGCAGGGAAAGCCCCTGCTCCGCAGCAGCCGGCACTGCAGCTGGAAGGGGAAACAGGGGCGCATCGCCCCAAATTGCTTTTCCACGTGGGTTTGTTTCTCGTGGGTATTTATATTTTGCATTCTAATTGCGAGAAAACAAGGTAGCACGTGTCAGATACCACTGTGTGTTATCCCAAAACAAACACGGGTATTTTAATAGTGACCACTGAAAATAATCTTTCATTTCCTGGGTTCTTAGAATTAAGATCAATGCTTATCACTCCAGCCATACATTTTAGAAAGCAGAATACAACTACTAAAATGTTACTGTGTAGAAAATATCATAGATTGTATGTCAATAAATTGCATATTGCCATATCTGCTCAGAATACAATTTTCTAATGATCATGACAAAATGCGTGTTGTGTTTTGCATCTAAAGAAGAGGTTATGGAGTTGACAGAACAAACATCTCTCCTTGGGGGTGGTATGAATATCATCAGATCATATCAAAGATTTTGCTTCTTTTGCCAGGCCATCAATTCCAAAAATTTGATTAAAAAAACACTGCATTAGTGCTGTATTCTCAAGCTGCCTCTTATTAACATTTTATTGTAGCATACTCTAATGACAACCAGTATCAGCTCTCATTATTCTAAATAAAGAGTATAGTCATTTTCTTCTTAATGACTGAAGTGAAATGTGTCCATGGGGACATTTTAGTTTACTCGTTCTTACAACGTAATATTGTCATTATTAATACTTCTTGAAGAGAATTTGTAGACTAAAATTATCTTTGTAGAGTCTCCAGATTTTAATTTTTAAATATGTGTAGTTTCAGTCAAATGCAGAATGTTAGATTCTTTTGAAGACAAATAACATCAGCCATTTAATACAACATACATTTAGTTCCTTGAAATGTTTCAATGCTACAATACAACACACTTCACATTAGGATGCCTGCAACAAAAGACCTTAAGAAAAAGCAACAATTTAATTTCATGCACCTGTGAAGTACATCAGTGCCACAAGACTCGGGTAGAAGAGAGGCTACCTGATTTTTTCCATTGCTATGCTAACCAGCTTAACAAATATAAAAGAAGGAATGTAATAAAAGTTACTCAGAGTGGAAAAGGCAGGAAGACAAGAACATCCCTCTTGCTCAGTGCTTGTGCAGTGCTGAAGACAACGAAATCCCAAAATACAACCAGGATGCCTTTGCTGTACTTCAGTATAAACAAATAGGCAAATACAAATATAGTTCCCATCTTCCTGCGCTTTCAAAGCAATGCAAGAAAAAGCAACCTGTGTCACGTGAGGGTATTGAGCGAGGAGGTGGCTCACAGCACGGTTAAAGCAAGCCGGCTGCCCCGCTTCCGCCCCCGCCTGAGCTCTTCTCCTCCGCCGCAGGGTTGGCTTCTCGCTCTGAACCAGACATGTCACCTGCACCCTCATGGCTGGAGTTTCAAGTTAACTCAGTGGCCAGCCTTCCTTTCTAAAAGGTGTTTTAGAGCCCAAGGATGCAGGGAGACGCTTGGGGGCACAAGCAAGAGTTTAAATGAAGTTGGCACTAAGCCCAATTGATTTCCAATCTAGACAGGTACCTACCCAATACCTCTGCATCTAAAATAAATCCTGCCAGGTACCTATGTCCAGCGTGGGCATCTGACTAGCACTAAAAATCTCTTCGCTATAAAGTCTCATGAAATCAACGGGTGCTCAGGACTTTGGTAAACATCAGTGAGAAGCACCCATGGGGAGACCTAGAGAGACTGATGAGCCTCTGCCCGGCCTCTGCTGGGGCTGTTCCCGCTGCGCTTTGCTCCCAGCCCCTCGCTGGTGTTGGTGCGAGCAGAGCCGGTCATCCACCCAGTGCAGCCTCTGCATTACCGGTGCAGCCTCTGCTATTCACAAGCGATACCTAAGCAAGGAGAAACAAATAAACAACTACCACAACTATTCCTTGAGCAAACAAGTTTCAGTTTGGAGAAAACGCTGGGGAATCTGGGCCTCAAAAACTAAGACACGCTTCCTCACGTCATGTTACCTCGCGACCGTGGGGTAAGCACCCTAGTATGTTCATTACCATTTCATTTACCAGGTTTGTTTACATTTTAAGACTTTTTTAGGGGTAATTATTGCTGCTCCTGTTATACCACTAATTAAATTTTAAAGTCTAGATATAGTTTCATAAAGCCTGACAACATATGAGGTACATCTACTCATACTGAAAAGGAAGCGTAACTGCAGTTATGCACAAGATAAATGAAGACGGTTGAGCTGGAAAGCAAAGTCAAAAGGTAAGGAGTCATAAACTGCAAAAAGCTGCTACAGGAAACAGTATATTATATTGTCTGATGCCAGATTAAATGTATTTTATTATCAAATATTAGAGCTTTTAAGCATCTAAACCTTAACTAATCTGTGAATCTGTAGCAGAAAGAAAGCTTCTTTAAAGCCCTGAGCCTACAAGATTAATTTTGACACCTGTCAACTAAACAAGTGCATATTCTCATCAATCAGCATATTGCAGCACTGTAAAACACAAACAAAAATTCCCTTTGGGTTTAGAGAAATGTCCATAATTTCAGGGTAGAAATCTGTTGCAACTAACTATAACACTTCACATCACCAAAAATCCCAGACTTGGGGTTTATCCCAAATCAGTGAGACCTGCACTAATTGATACGGAAGCAGTATTAGGCACTGTGTCTTTGCAGAGCAGTAATTTAAATAGCTTTGTGTTTTATGTCAGATTTAAAACTACATCCACTAACTGCCAAGCTGCACACATGAAAATCAGTACGTGTAGCACAAATCATGGTTAGATTCTAAGATTTTGTACTACTTTTACTATGTCTGAAATGAGACTCTAATTTGGTTTTAATAAAAACTAACTGAAAGTAATTTAATACCAATTGATTGTTAAGGGGATACATTTTGCAGTTGTCAAGTCTATAGAAAAGCTAAATAATTAACTCAAAACTGCATAGGCAATAATGTAATTATAGCCTTAACAACTTTAAACTTCCAAGTAATGTTTAAACAGTTAATTAAAAATTTAAAAGATAGTGCTATATTACACATCTATAATGTTAATTGCTAAAAAATGCTAATCAATATTTGTTGAGTAATCCAATTAATTGAGTAATCTAATTTCCAGTATATCTGAAGCTAAATAAATACAGCTTCATAAATCTGGCTTACAAGCTAATAGCCAGATATTCATTAAAGATAAATTAATAATCAATTACATATTAAATGATTGTATGTTATTTATTAGTTATGGACTTGGGGCCAACTGGAAAGCGACCAGATTAACGTTTTATTGTTCTATCATTTTTCAACATATTGTACAAATACAAATTTTAGTTAATTGCTCTAACATCCTATTTCTGAGTATGTCAAACTGAAAGGTCTTCTTTTTATTTGCTTTGGTATGGTATGTAGGATGTGCAGGTCCAAATCTCAGAGCACCTCTCACAGAACCTTTTAAAACATATGTTAACTCTGCTGGAGCACAGAGCCAACACTCTTTAAAGCGAACACAGACGGGGCCACAACGCGGATGGCAGGGCAAGGCAAGGTGTCCGGCAGCTCTCACTTTGCTTCTGTTTTGGCAATACTCCATCCATTTTGAAGGTCCCATTGCTATTGCTCCCTGCCACCAGAGTACTCCAAGTTACACCTAGGATCCTTCCCAGCACGGCAAAGGGTTGCAGAAGCTGCTTCTGAAATTTCTGCTTCTCTGCTCTGTGCTGTGAAATCTTCACTATGGAAAAGAAACCATACCTTTGTCATTTCTTTGATTGGTATAAAGGTATGTTTGAGATGGTAATTTATGAATGTAAAAAAGCTTTATCCTAAATGACATGTCAACTTGTGTTTGCTAGTAAGCTTTGGTAGCTATTACTGACAGCTATATTTACATACTTCCAATGAACCGTGATTAAATTACTGAACTCTTACTTGTTTTCCCCTTATCGCTAAATTCTGACTTTGTAACACACTGAATGCAGCTAAAATAACCTCTTTATCTGTTACCCCATTAGGCATCGACTCATTAAACCTAGGCCAGCTCCAGATTGAAAACTCACCAGGACAGGGACCATCTCATCAGATACGCTTGCAGTTCTCAGCGTATCATCAATACTTTCAGAGAACTCTGCTTTCTAAATGGCATTGCACAACTCAGTTTTAATGGTTTCACAAAGCAGTACATCAGTGCAAGACTGAGGCAGGGAGCTATTTTCCAGGATCAATTCTTAAATGAATATGCTGTAGAGTAGAAATAAAGAGCATCATGGATTAAGAAAGTAGCACAGTAAGAGATGCCATTCTAATTCAGGATTTTGGTTTTACAGTCTAGCCATCTTCATCATCCACACACTTCTTCTGAGGTTCAGTATTCAAGGATAGACATTGATGCCAGCACAGCCTCTCCATGTTAACAGGAGCCCATACATGCAGATGAGGCTGAAGGGTCAAGGTGGATGTGACAGCAAGGCTTGCAGCCTGGCGAGGAACATCACAGCGTTAGGGCAGCTTGGTGTACAGAAGTCCTGTTTAGCTCTCTATTCAGATCTTACTCTTAAATCTCCAAATGATCTCAGTGGAAGTCAAAGGCGCCCCATTCTTTCCACACTAGTTTTAATTCTAAATTACTTTATATTTTTATATAAAAGAATATAGCAAAAAATGATGTTTTTTCAAACCTGAAAGCTTGTCCCAGAGAGGTAAGAAAGTAAATCAATTACTCTAGCATTTGGGCTTACTGATTTTTTTTTTTTAATTGACCTCCAGTGTCTAAGATGTTCCCCCTGTCTTCCCCTCCCCGAAAAAACAAGAAGGCTGGGAAATAAAAAAATGAAATGAAAAGTGCACCAAGCTACAGCATTTAACGCCGTCCACAGTACAAGACATTTCAAAGTGCTTGTTGTCCACACTGTATCAGAACTATGGCTCTCTCTTTGACAGGCTGTTTTAAAACTGTGTGACAGTTTTAACTGTAAGCAACACTGAAGGACAGGAACTTGAGTCCATCATTTCATGGTTGTCAGCTCCAAAGACAGGAAGGTCTATTTTAGAACCACACAGTTTTCAGCAGCTGCTTTCATGAATAACACACTTCCATCATTAGTCATTTAACCTATATAATGTGACAACAACATTTATTACAGAAGCTTAGAGATTTGTGACAGTACCAAGAATTCAGAATTGTCCTTTTACATAATTTGCATTTGTTGAGTGCTTCAAGGAGAAAATGTATTTGAGTATCAATAATACTTGTCCTACTCCTACCCTGATTTACTAGATAAAGAAGTGCTGAGATATGGTATCTTTTGGAGTCTTCAGAACCTCTACCTTGTGAGAAGCCACCACAGAGTCACTTACCACGCTTTGAAGCTTACAGTTTGGCAGTGACTCATGGGGTCATCTTCTTTAAAAAGAGAAGCTGAAAAGGGCACCTATTTCAGCATTCGACTGAAAAATAATAAGCAACGTCCATGAAAATTTAACTGGTTTAATCTATGATATGGGAACAGCTCTGACGATAAACAACCCATCCGTCATGCCACCTTCAAAAGGTCCAACCTGCAGCAGCCAGCCCTCCCTTACACTGCGAGCGCCTCGCGGTGAGACCTGCCTCACGGCTAGCTCATGTGCAGCAGTGCCTCTTATGATTTCTCCTCCTTTTGCACATTTGTACAGAACAGGAATGATTCAACTCAAAGCACACTGAAATCAAACTGCTTTGCTGAAGTCAATTACATGACACCAAAGCACCAATGAATACGTTGTTTGGATTGAGCTGCAGAATGCTGCAGCTGAAAGAAGTTTTGATGAAGGAAGCCTTGAGTAAGAACTGAATCCTGCAGCATTACAGCAGTAATTAAAGTTTATAGACTTGTCAGTATTTACCTTGCAGCTTTGCAGTGTTCATCATGAGCCTATGACAGCCTGATAAATACAGACCAAGCACTTGCAGATTCTCAGGTTTGACAGTCACCAAATAAAGTAATAGTGAAAGCAAAATTTAATCTGCTTAGATTGCTGGCATTTTCCAGACTACTAGCCCAATAAATGGTAAGAAGATGGTTCAGCATTGCACAGACCTTGAACAGATTCTCAAAAACAGCATCTCCTTTGTGTGTAATGCTTGCACACCGGAAACCTACATCTGTGTCCCTATGTTGGCTGGTTAACCACCTAATTGAAATGATTATATTAAAAAAAAAAATCAGATCACTTTGAACAAGTCTTACTAATTCACACTGAGGAATATCCTTGAGTCCACTGTGGAAGCCTGATATTCTCTGTTCATATTTCCAAATGGGTAAAGACTTTTAAAGGAATAAAGGATACAGGCTTGATAGGCTTTCTCTGGAAGTCCAACAGAACCTAATCTCGATTGTGCCTGTGAGAATCTGCTCCAAAGCAGATTCTTCCTCAACAGTGGCTGTATAATGAAAATATTTAATGCAATATAAAAACAGCCAATTACTTTCTAAACACTCTTGAAACCAGCTCTAGAGGCATTCTACCTGAAAACAGAGAAAGCTGACACACTTCAGCGAACAAACACAAGGTGCTGGTGCAGGAATCCTCAGTGGTTCACAGAAGTACACAGTCATAATCACTGCACCGTTTGCAACTCTAAAATCCTGTCAAGACTGCTGATATCCAGATTATATACATGACATCCTACCGCAATGTCAAAGTCGCAATCCTGGGTGATTTCTTCCTCATCCAGACTGTAAAGCAAAAGGAGCAATGGCTGATAATGATTTTGTTTCCAAGTTGCAAAACTGCTCCAAAGGGCATGCAAAAAATACCTACACTTTGCACATAAACTGTGAAGAGCTGCTTTTATTGAGAATTTGAGACTCTTTATATAATGTGCAGCATAAAAAAGTTGAACTGACTTTCTAAATTTTTTCTGATTTCTTTAATGGCTTTATGCTGTACAATAATTCCCATCCTAAGTGCTTCATAAAATATGAGATTTCTAGCTAGAGAGCTTCATGAAATGTTACACTGCCACTCAATGACAAAGACCACAAGTTTATATAACAGTATATGTAAAAAGGTCATTTACAATTTGGATTTCACACTTTGTCACCCAGAGCAACATACTTAAAGCACATGATTGAAAACACCTCAGCTGAAATGCCTGGGGAACACGTCACATACAGAACATGGCGCTGCTGTTCAAGAGCACACCTCCCAGGATAAAAAGACAAACGCAGAGGTTATGAAACTTTAACACATAATATTTCTCCTGCATCTAGCTTGCTTTGGAGCCACATCAGCCACGACTGCAACATAAAGATCTGAGTTAACAGTGACCAAGAAACACATTCCAAGAAGAAGGATATTTTCCCGGTCAGAGCTCCAAACAGCAGTATGCCACTCTGGGCTTCAGTTGTAGGAACATGTTTGACAATTCACTCTCACTCTTTCAGGCCTTCAGCACCCAAGTGGATCTAGATCCCACAGTGGATGTGCTCTCTGTGCTGTCCTAGGAATCCGGCTTCAGTGCCAGGGTCTGAATCTGGGCTCCTAGGCACCAAAATGGTGCATCTTCCCCTTCTAGAGGGTCCCCTTCTGACCTTAGCTGGATTACTTCCAAATGAAGGATGGCAAAACCAGGCTGTATTTCATAACATCATGTGCTATGTGATTTAAAAATAGCTCATTGAAGGTTTTGATGCTTATGACCATCACATTACAAAGTAATTTCAAAAAGGAATTCAAGGTTTAATGACTTACATTCTTTTAAGATGGCATAAGAAGAAGAAACATTACAGAAAGAGCTATGTAAATATAGCTCATTCAATAAAAATGTAAATAAGATTCATTAAACAGAGGTAGAAACCTTGAATTTTTTTTTTTATATGAGACGAATTAAGTCTTCAAGATAAGATTTGTTTCTAAACTTGTAAGTCCAGTATTGTAGGGCTGGTGTACTATTATTACTATTATTATTTCTTATTAAAGGGGCAGTTTTTACTAAGCCAAATACTTTAACCTACTTTAGCATGTACTTACTGCTATTTTTTATTTACTTTTAAGGTCTTTTGATTGTTGCCATCCTGGTCTGGATTCATACCAGCAACTTACAGAAGAAATGTTCAATATCTCATTACCAGTGTTTTCCAGCCTTAATCATTTCAACAAATACAGTTGTCGCATTGCATTCATACTTGGCTTGGCTTGATAGCATCTGACAATGAAAACCTGACTGAAGATGAAAATAAAAGGCCAGGTAACCATCACACAGATTTTATTTATTGGAAAAAAGAAGAAAAGTAGAGGTGCAGTTTTAACTTCTTCAACTATAAAACAGACACCAATACTGATCATTTGGGTCCTTGCCCTACTGACAACAAAAGCTCATGTGTTACACCATTAACAAAACTTAAATGGCATATTAACTGTACGTTCAATAACAGATCAAACAGTGGAATTGTATTTGCACACTTTTGTCTATGAAAAGATGGTGCTTTTAAGAAATATACATTGAGTGGGTGAGGTTGTTTTTCTGAATTCATTTTTAATAACGCCATTTAACAGCACCATTTGACATGGAAGTCAACAGCGCTTCTTGCTAAAAGCTTTACCTAAAAAATAGACTGATATTCTATATTATAATTTTAATGATTCATTGAAGATTAAGGAAAAATAAAGGACTGAGAGAATGATTGTAAGAAATAAATCAGATGAACCCTACCCACCAGATAAATGTACTTTGTGAAGATTTCTCAATTATAACAAAATTTTACTATTTTTGTCCCTCAGAATATATTGTAGATAGATGCAAATAAGCAGTGAGACATAATAATGAGGTATGTATGAACAAATATTCTAGATTTGTAATAATATGTAATTGATGCCAATAAATGTGTATGTGTTTATTAGGATAATGATTTCATTTGTCTTTAGTTTATGACCTTCATTTTTTAAATCTTAGCAACATATTCAGATATGCAACTGTAAAAAACTTTGTATGCAACAAAACCTTAAGATCGATATAACATTTAAGCAAAGCCATGGTAGCACTGTAAATACAGGAGCAATGTGCTGACGAACTCAAGTTTGGAAATCACTTTTGCAGCACATCTCCACACTAGTTCAAGCCTATTTCTAATAGGAGTGGGTAAGCAAGGAAAGAGAGAATTGCAATCATCAATCCCAGAAAAGAAAAAGACTTGAATCAGAACTTCAGTATCAGCAGGAGACAGAAAATGCTGCAACTGAGAAGCTATGTTTCTGGGATGGTAATGAGAGACCTGAGAGACTTCAGATATGTGAAACTTGAAGGCTGAGTTAAAAATAAGCTGAAGCTTGCTATTAGCTGCGTAGTTGTAAACTGCTGGCCATCCAAATCAGGGTTTGTGGGTGGCTTTTCAAAAAAGGTGTGGTACCGAGACCAAATTATCATGACCTTTGAACTGTGCTGCAAATAATTATCCTTTTTACTCCGGATGCAATGCAAGCACCAAGACTGTAGTAGAGAATGCACAAAAGCTTTAAAATAATCATACCAGTACTACTACGTATACATTGCATGATGGTCAAGTTAACGCTATATTTTTAATTTGAAACGGTGGTTTGGAGACGCAGTTACTATCTTCAGGAAATTAAAAGTAATTATGAACAGGTAAAGACAAATTAAATAGAACTTTGAAACCCACAAATAAGTACCCAAAAGCCCTGAACCCCTTCTTGCAGAAGTGAAAACGCAGTGGTTTCAGGAGACAAATGCTGCAGTTAAGTTTTTCTCATAGCCCACCTTTCGGTGACAAAAGGACACCTCAACTCTTCATATGCATTCAGTTCTTAGCTCCCTTGCTCAGAGTATCAAGCAGGCTGCTCATCCATAAAAACACTGATAGAAGTTTGTATCGTGGTGAACTAGGACTAGCTAGCTCAGAGCACTCCTATCTTCTTGTGGCACAAGTAATTCATTCTGGCTCTGTTCAATTCAAAAAATTTTAAACACTATAGAGGAAAACAACACAAAAATAATTTTAAATTCATTCCCTCAGATCTATCTGATAAAATGCTTGTACTTTTAAAATTATTTTTGCACTGAATATAACACCAGGCACAGAGGGAAGAAAGGGCTGGGTTCTCATGCGGGGTAAAGCTGCGCCCTGCTGCCAGCCCGCAGCAGGCCTGGAAGTCTGTACAGCTGAAAAGATGGACCATGCTCCAAGAAAAGTGTAATTCAGATTTATGGAGAAGACATTTTATATCCAATATAATTGATTACCTACTGTAATGCGAACAGAACCTAATTTGTACTAATGAAACCTATGCAAAATACAGCAAAGCATTTAATAGTATGGAGACCACAAAATGCCAAGCCAGATGTCATTTATGGCGATAACAATTTTCCCAGATGGCTATGTTTCCTCTCGCTTTTTGTCGCCTTCAGGTTTGATAAGATGGCATTTAAGTCGGGAGATAGCTCTGATATTCAATGTCTATTAGTTTTGCACCATTGCAGTCTGTGTACTATACCATACACTACCCTATTACAGTTATTGTTATCATATGGAAATGCTTGTCTGCTCTGGCAAATTTTGATAAATGTAACATCAGATTAAAAAGAATATAACCACACAGGAAGATTCTAATCAAGATTGAAGTTAGCACATCTCTCTGGGTTTTTTACAGAGGAAAAAGATGACTTAAATTCTTTAAATTTTAAAAGTTCAGTTGTGGAACTGATGGGGAAATGAAACAGCACAAATGCATTGTACCAATAAAAATGTGCCTTGGTGGGAAAAAAAATGTGCATTTTTTAAGTTGTTCCATTCACTCGATTGATGCACCTTCTACATACTAGGACCAGTGATAAAATTAACAAACCATGGATTCTTTCATGCAAAACAGTAATTAGCATGAGGGCTAACCATGAATTACATACCTTTGTAGTAGGAATACTCCTTTGTATCTTATTTGTTAAAATTACAAAGCCTTTTTCTAAATGTCAGGAGGTACTGTAATAGGACAAAGAACTATTCAAACTGTAAAATGAAAAGCTGAAATTCAGTGTTATTTGCCAGAATGCAAATCTAGATTCAAGTCAGTAAGAGCCTGTAGCACAGATCAGCATGGTTATTTTAGTGGGTTCATTACAAAACACATTTAACTCACAAAATCAATTATTTTTACAGAAGACAGTCTGCACACATTCTTTTCTGTATATGCAATCACTCCTAGTGAAAATTATACAAAATAGGTTGTAAATAGATCTTCTCCTGATTTTGCAGGCTTCGCCAAAGCATAAAACTAAAATGTAAAAGAAAAACCATAGGACTGGGAAGCAGATGAGGCCTTGCTGTTAATGAAGAAGAGACAAGTATTTAAATTGAGAAGGCATCTTGATGCATTCTATGCAAGCTGAATAGGAGAACATAATAGGAAAATAAAACAGCTATCAGACAAGATAAATAGGAATACATCAACAGGGACTGTACAGAATTAGAATGGCACAGCAAGAGAAGTAAAGTCTTTAGAAGAATATACTAAAATTTTTACTTTGCATTATAATGTCATCTTAGAAACAGATGGCAAAATGCCATCAGAAGAGGAAGATGTCAAGAAATAATAGTGTCAGCAGCTATATAAAGAGCTAAAAGATGCTCCAGACTACCTTCTATTTGTAAGGCTGTGCTCTACAAAGTCTTAAAATAATTTTATCTATGCCAGCAAAATAAGCAAAGTAACAGCAAACTCTTGCCTAGCCCACCAGCCACCTTCAAAAACAGAATCCGGGTTCAGAATCAACCCAGATTCAGAAATACAGAATGGTGTTTTTAACATATTATAACAAAACAGTACTGTCATAGCTCATTATAAACCATACCTGGCTCAATACATGCTTAGGGTTGTTTATTAAATTAGACTTGACTACTTAGGAATTGCTAGGAAGAGGTAGTAGGAACTGATTTGAGGAAACATGATTTAAATGTGAAGCCCATCATGAGCATCACTAATACATCTGGGTGATCTCTGCAATGAGTGGAAGATGAACTATACTGCAGGCCTGACAGTACATATAAAAGACAATTTATACAGCCCTGTAAGTCTCCAAATGCTAAGATGCTTTCCGTACACTCCTAGGCAAGCCGTGAGTGTTTAATTTGCAAGGAATAGCTCTTAGCGCCATGTGCTGTGGGATTCGTTTACATTAAGGGGCGGGGAAGAAACAAACTGCGGCAAACAAGAAAGGGAAAATGCGAGAGCAAGCAGACAGGTACAGTAAAAAGCTGCATTTATTTAGACTAGATTTTGCTGGAGGACAGACTTTGAAAAAAATAGGGACAGGAAAGAGAAGAAAGATGGAGAAATGATGCAGCGAGCTCGCAAAAGCAGACGCGCCTGGCATGCCACGGTCACGCAGGCGGACCCAGCTAGCACGGCAGGCTGGTGCTGCGAGGCTCCGCGGAGAGCTGCCCCGGCTTCCCAGCTCTGCAATCCTACCCAGCACAGGAGAAACGCAGGCAGATATACCCTAAGTTCACGTGTTTTTCTGCTTATCCTTTGTAACTTTGTTTCCAACTCTGTAATCAAGAACCTAAACCTTGGCTTGCTTAGAAATACTCATGTCAAAGTCTAAGCTGTCTTTAAAATTAACAGAATCTTTAGTACGACAAATCTCCAGAATAACTACTTTAAATTAAGATGCACACACAACAGGTGCCTTAGCTCTCAAGTTTCTCTTGCATTGCTGGAGTGTTATTAATTGGGGCACAACTAGCGAGTGCCAAAAGATGCATCACGGTGGTCAGTGCCGTGGGCTAGGGAAGGCTGCGGATAGATGGCAAAGGGGGAATCCACAGCATCAGCCACAGGCCTCCCTTACAACATACCTCTGGTAGAAAAACAGAGTAGCTGCATTAAAGATAAATGCAGTAACAAAAGAAAAGACAGACTAAAAGTATAACAAATCTATTTTGTTTATTAATATTTTGCAATTCTATTCATTTTATTGTATTTGCATATTTATGTATTTGTATTTAAACCAGCTACAGATAAGTCCTTCCCTGTTGCCTTCAGAAGAATAGATGTGTCAAACTGCCCAGGAATCTGCTAACATTAAGGCAGAAGTGGTATTTTGCTGACTTTAGCAAATAATGTTTTCTTATAAAAGACATATAGCTGAACTCTCTAACTTAACTATTTTTCCACTTATGATATGATGCCTGTAAGATCATTTGGGAATAAAATACAGATTGTTGACTGGATCAGTTATTTTAAGATGAACAGTAATCTTAGAATACAATACACAGAGAATATACATTTCCATTTCCCAAGAGCTATAAAAGCAGCCATAAAGCAATCAGAAAGCAGGTAAAGAACAACTTTTATAGCAGGATAGATGAATGATAATTAGGCAACGAAACAGGAGGCATAAGCAGCTAGAAAGCTTTGTTTCCCTGGGCCATCAGGTCTTCAGGTTTGAAAATCCTGCTGGCAATACTGATGAGTTAGGGTGAGTAATGGGTTTTGGCAATATGCCATTGCTAATAAATATGTTGTATTTCAGTTATTTGAACCAATCATTACATCCAGCAATGAGTCATCAAGGCAACAAGTGTTGGAGGGGGAAAAAATAAAGTTCTGTCTACCAAAACAGTTCTGATGTCCAAACAGAAAATTCACCTTTTTCTGTATTACAGAAAAATGAAAGCACATAGGCATTGAAATCCTTTAAGTACAATATATAGACATTTTTCTGGTCATCTCTACAAACCACCTGCATCTGTGCTACCCCTTCACTTCTTTCCCTGTCCCTGAAACATTGCCTACATGAGCAGTGAAGCATAGCTCCACGGTACAAGAACGAACCGGGACACCTCTGCAGCCACCCGTATCCACACTCCATTCTCCATCTCTGTAGCCTTGCGCCTGGACCAGTCTATTCCCCAGCCCCTGTGTATTTGCAGAAATGCATGTCTTAAGAACTAGGTACCTATAAGTCATCAACACCAATGAGCTGACATTTCTTCACCCACACTTCCACCTTTTATTTTAGTGTATATACTATGACAAAGCAAAAACAGCTCTTCTGAGTTCTTTTAGTTTAAAGCCAAGTTTCTATAACAGGTAGGCAGTGAGAACACACGACCCTGCAAACAGTCATAAAAAAAAGAAATAAAGTCACTCCTGTAGATATTGACAGTTCAGGCACAAACTTGAGAAAATTCAGTTAGATACTTAGATCCTTTGCACCAGAGCTAAATCTAGAAATTGCCGTATTATATCAAAGTGCTCCAGCAGGGTGGAGTCATCTCCTAATATGTGCACTAAATGTATGTGTAGAGCAGCTATTCCCATCTGCTCTTGTGCTGGCATGATCTGTTGCTTTACCTAGGTCTTTTCTCCTTCCAGCAAGGAGGAGGCAGCAGCACATGCTAGTCTGGCACTGAGCTGAGTCTAAGAGAACAAGGCTTTCAGGAATGATGTAGTTGCCTTGCAGCTGCGTCTGCCCTGAGCTAGACAACTTTTTCCATATTCTCTGGGTTTTCCATAATCCACAGTCTCAGCTCTCCATTATCCCAATTACAATTAATCCAACTTATTCTTCTATGCACAAAACCCACAGACATTTTATTATGTGACTTTCTTTTCTTCAAGATTTCTTCTAAACTTTTGCAAACTACTGTAGTCAGACTAGTTTCAGAGGACAGGCTTACGCTGGATACTACCCTTGCCATTTTGCTGTTTGCCCGTTACGTCCTATTATACTCAACTGGAGAGTTGCACTGAAAGCCTTGCTACTGAAGCAGGCATGGAAGCAAACTTCACCTGCATCAGCTCTTTTGGACAACTTTTTCCACTCAGCAGATTATTCTAGTTCTAGAGTTTCACTGCCTTTTTTTTTTTTTTTTAAACACCACAATTAATATCATTAAAGCCTAAAGGTGGGGTTTTTTTGAACTCATTGCAGCATTCCTCCTAATTAATTCTTTTTTAAAACACAGATAAACACATTTTAACAGAGCGTTTCTAACAGTCATGCCACAGAGGTGAAAAAAAGCAGAGACTTTTCATTTTTGTTATTCAGCCAAAATGTGGCACAATATATTTAAGGTGCTGGACACAGAGGGCATTCTAGGGACCAGCAGCTTTGAAAAGTAATCTGCCCTGTATTTAACACTACAGTGTGTTTGATACCTTGAACATCACAGAATGTCTTGCACATAATTCCATACGACTCCTCCCTTTTTTGTAAAGGGCAATAATTTCTCTTACAGTCTGCACTGGTTTATTCTTTCTCCAGAGTCTGTGAATCTGTATCAAATGAACCAAATCAGAAATCTTTGCATCCATCAAGACACTGGGCAAACCAACTTTAAAGAACATTCTCCTCAAGATCAGCTCGACCTCTTCCTGCTCTGACATGCAGCCAGACACAGAGTCAGCGCAGCAGGGGAAACTGAGGATTCGGTTTCCTCTACAGAAGGAAAAACAGCGTTATGGGAGTGCTGTCCTGTCTGCATTACGGTGACCCTGTTTTGGCTAAGTACCATCAGCTACCAAGTGACAGATTTGGTGAAGCACGCATGTGAAACTGTTCCACGCTGGCATCTCCAGCAGCTCTGCTCACTTACATTTCATTACTGCTAAGGACCACACTAACACCCTACAAAACACACTTCACCCTTCTAGCGTGACCTCTGCATACATGAGTTTTATGAATGACTGACGTACCATTTGGGAGCACCCGAATTTGAAAACTTCCCCTCAGCCCTGGGCAAGACTGTGTGTTACCCAAGGCCTTGCACGGCTTCGCCATCCCAGGTGCCTCGATTTGCGCCCCAGAACGCGGTGTCCACATGTTTCCTTCTCCTGCCGAGGCCCTTCAACGCCACACAAGCATTCCAGCTGGGATATCATAACTGCTATTCTCTCAGCTGAGCCCCCTTCAGAAAGCTCTGCCCTCGTGCACGCGCGCAGGCTCGGAGCCGTGCCGCAGAAGTTCCTCCCTTCCCTCCCTTCCCTAGCCCGGACTGCTTAGTCTCTGCGGGCACCGCTCACTTTTCTTGCACGACCACAAAAGTAGGAAGGAAGGATCACAGTTTCTCTAGTTGTGCTCCCAGCTGTGTGCTGTGCCCTCATTTCTGAGAAATGCCACTGACAAAAAAAGTGGGAAAAATGAACTCATATTTTGCCAGAGGTCTAAATGTTTTTTTAAAGACATCTGGCAGCACAAGAGCAGGAACTTGAGTAAAAGAAACAAGTCTTATCTGATAGCCATGGACAAAAGTTAAAAAAGATTTTGTCGTCTTAGGAGAGTGTTGAATAAGTCAAGGAAGGAAAACAGAGCAAACTGAGAAAAGAATCTCAGGGACAGTCAAAAAAAAAAAAAAACCCCAAACCCAAGAGTTTGTTAAATCCATTCCATACAAAGGATAGTACCACTGAACTGCAGAGTTTCCAAACAGATAAAGTGATACTCCGAGGAGCAAATCCTGAAACTATGGAGGTGAGAGATGGAGAAGAAATGTGTCAAGATTATCAAACTGGTATCCAAATATTAAGCTACAAAGAGCTTGCCACACAGGAATGAGAGCAAGAAGCGTGGGGAATAAATCCAGATCAGGAGAGCAGCTCAGGTCACTGAGAAAGGCATTAGGGGAAGGGAAGAAGGATCCATGGGATGAAATCCGAGAGGAAGGGCAGAATAAACTGGTCAGAAATCACAGGTGAGAGCAATACAGGAGACGTGTGGATTTGAACAGAGTGATTCTTAAAAGGAAAAGGAATAGAAAGGGCAGGGGAGAACACATGGATATTTAACAATTCTCCTCTAATATTGATATGGAAATTATAGCTAAGTTGTCCTCCCCTTTACTCTTTTAAGGAATTTATTTTTCATTGCCCTGCCTTAAAAATTTACTCTGTTCATACAGTGAAAACATAAGATTGATCAGTGGAAAGGCTGTGTGCCTAACATATGTTACTTAATCATCTTATCTTTTGACATTGTAAACTTCATTACATCACCATATAATCTCTTCTAGTGTCACTGTGTATTACAGCCTCTCCTCCCGATAAAAGAATCATCTAATCCAACACTGTGTCAATGCTCTTCATCAATTTATTCTGACTAGCCCCAAAGAGCTACAGGTGCTCCTTGCTTGGCCCTGCACTAACTTATCTTCAGCCTCCTGATGCCTCCAATTTTTCCATGGAGCACACAGACTTTCATGTTTTCCCTGCTCGCTTGGTCTATTCCTTTTTAAATAATAAAAATAATTTTATTTTAATTTTTCAAGTTTTACTGATGGAAGAGATCCTATCTTTTCAGCTCTATTCACATGACAAAAGCACATCCCTGTTAGGAAGGCGAGTTCACAAGAGATTTCATACAGAAACATATTTTTGGAAAAAATTACTGCTTGATGGATGATCTTTGTCACAAAGCAAACTACCCAGTTATCACACAGTTAACATTTACTCAACTGCAATATAATGTAACTTAACACTACAGCAGCTTCTCAGAAAATATCCAAAGCACAGACTCTTTAGAGGACAATACGTACTAGAAGCAACCAGGGAGAGGGACAGCATTTCCCGAACAGCACAACTGCTCCAAACAGTGATGCACTCTCCTCAGCAACCTAGTTTAATGATCTGCGTCAGATTTGTTTTGCACAGTGGATCCACATCTAAGACATTTATTTCTCTTAAAATGTTACATCTACTTGATCTTCTTTGGACAAAATTCTGAGCAACTTGAGCTAACTTTGAAGCTAGCCTTGTTTTGAGCAGCAGGCTGCACTACGTGACATTCAAAGGTACCTTCCCACGAGAAATATTCTATATTATACCAGATAAAATAAATAATAGTCACTATGTTTCCACTTCTATAAATAAAAAAAATCATGAATATGTTAATCTTAAGTTATAATATTAATGTTAATAATGACCTTACAGACTATTTAATCACTGTTGAATTTGCAACTGATGCAACAACATCAAGCCATCTATTTTAATTATCACCGTTGTTATAACTGGTTTCTGAATGAAGTGCATTTTAACTTTTTTGAATTGGAGGACAAGGCTAATTGCCACCATTTTTTCCACTATGCTTATACTCTGCAGAGTACTGAAGGAATATAAGATTTTGGAAACAAAACAGACTCTAGATGTGTTTAATTTACACATAATATTTTCATGTTGTTATGCTAGATGAGTTTAGCATTACAACAGAGGTAGGAGAGCTCATGCACGCATGCAATAAGTCACAGGGAATTACTTTTGACTAGCTCACCACTTTCCAAAAGAAAGTAATTCCCAAGTTGAGTTTTTAATCTGCTGCCCATCACCTGTATCCTTGAAGTTTTAACATATCGTAAGAAACAGTGTAATAGGTAATCACTGACTTGTAGCTCCTTCTGTTCCCAACCCTTTATAAATCATTGTGGATAATAAGCAGTGAAAGATATTTAGAAACACACAGATTATGGTATTGATCTTCCCCTCACACTGGCTCACAAATGTCTCTCTCTTCTACCTAGATAATCTTTTGATTTCAAATGTGTTTAAATCTGTTTCTATATATTCCTTTGGTGACTTCACTTAAAGGCCATGAACAAAAACAGAGTAAAAAACATGTTATTTCAGTAATAAATCTGATACTAGATTTTAATACATTTCAAAAATTTGCATTCAATGTCCCTGTTTTACACAAAAAAACAACCAACACCGAAGTCACCTAAATACAACAGTAATGCTCATGTTGCAGCACCCCTGCAATACCAGCTGTCCGATCAGCAAGTGCGAATTACTGCCATTCCTTCCATCTTTCCTCCAAACCTCTTCCCGTTTCGAAAAAACACTTCAAATGAACTGTGAGTACATTGTGACTGGAGAGGAAGGAAAGCATCTGTACTGCTCTGACAAATGACTTACTGTAAAAATACATATACGTGTGTGTATGTGTGTGTCTGGTACTACAATAGTAAGTCATTCCAAGTACGTAGCACCTGGCATGAGGCCAGATTAATAATGTTCTTCAAAATCTTTTTCTAAAATGAAGTATTAGAGATAAACTGAATGGAAGAAATTGCTAGGTCTGGCTAGTATTTACCTATGAATTCTCAAACGAGACTGCTGAACTACTGACTACAACAGGAAACTTATTTTTTAAGCTATTAACAATGGTAAAGAAATGGTGTTAGACATAACATCAAACAAAAAGAGCCTCCAAGAGCAAATCCCCCTATCAAAGACCACTAAAAGACCATCTTCCACAGTCAGCAAAATGATAATTAAGTGCAGACTACAAATAAACAGAAATACATACAAAAGATATATGGAAAAGTCAACACTGCTTTGTAAAAAGAAACAGGGCATAAGTAAATGTTTAGGTTTTATCATTAAGGGAAGATGTTGGTGAGATACCCAATAATCTGTACTAGGATCTTTGCTGCTCAACCTATTCGTAATTGATCAGGAGAAGAGTGTATAATCATATGACAGAGCTTGAAAAGAAAGGAATACTCTTGCTTTGTTTATTAAAATTGGGGCATTATTTAAATTTTGTGTATTAGAACTTATTAGAATTAGGACTGTCACCTCATTGAAGAGCCACAGGAAGAAATGTGACTTTACAGTACAATCACAAGTGAAAATTAATGTAGATAAACACAAACTAATTGCTTTGTAAAGAACTAACCTCTAACTTTTTATATAAAGTGACAGACACACATTTTGCAAAAAAGATTCAAGAGTCACCAACTCCCTATTTTAGCGGCTGTCAAAATGGTGCACAATATGTTAGGAATGATTAGGAAAGGAATAGAGAACAAAACACGAAGCATAATTAGGCTCCTAAACATGGTGTGCCCACATCTCAAATATTGCCTATAGCTTAGGTCATCCCCACTCAAAAAGATTACAATGTACAAGAGCATAGTACCAAATGCAGAACAATGAATTTGATCAGAGGAAGGGAACAGCTTTCATAGAAAGAAAACTACATGCAGTAATTTTGGAAAATAAGTGGCTGAGAGGAAATATGATAGAGGTCTATAAAATGATGAGTAGTATGGAGATAGTGAATAGGCAATGATTTTTCATTATTTGCCATTATTCAAGACATAAGTGGTATAAAATGGAATTATGAATAAGCAGTTCAAAACAACCAAAAAGAAGGACTACTTCTTCACAACTCGTAATTAAATCATACAGCTCATTACCCTAGCATGATGCTTCTGCCAAGAGTATAAATTTGTTCAAAAGGAATTAGATAAATTCCTCGAGGGTATGTCCATCCTCAAAGCTCAAGAAGTGACTATGCCATGTATTACTGGAGCTGAGAGTATATAATGAGCAAGCGTAGATATATCTACAGATATACATACCTGCATTTACCTGCCCTCTCCTGTTGTGCACACTGGAGACAGGACGCTGTGTTACACTACAGTTAACCCATTGCCACAGATCTTATGTTCTCTCAAGTTAGCCATTATCACATGGCAGGTCCTCATGTCTCTTATCTTATAAAAAGAAGGATGGGAAAATTAGGCAAGCCTTATAGTGATGTGATTTCTAGGACTCTCAAACTCTGAGTGTTCTGGATACACAGGAAATATGATTTTCACTCAAGAGTTATGCTACCTTTCCAAAAAAATGCAATGCCACCAACCCTGCTGGGACATAGAAGTTTCTTCAATAGATTATGACCTCAAGTTTGCAAGTAATTTGATGATGTAACCTAACATTTTTTAATGGAAATTCTCTTAAATATAATGGAATGTTTGTTTCAGTTTGAATGAAACATTTTATACAACTTCAAAAGGGACTGCAAAGGCAAGCAAAATCACTAAGTTCTCCTGTTATGTCAATGTACATACTCATCAATTTTTCAGCTTGCCTAGCAAAACTGAAAAACTCTTCATTTGTACAGAGTAGCGGATACTTGAGGAAAAAAGTGCTCAAGCACTTGAAAATACTGTGGCTCCATCCTTCATTAGACCATGGAGACAACTCTCTGAAAGTGACTCCCTTAGCTTGCAGTGGGACTGTTCCTACTCTGATCCAGACAAAAGAAACAGACTCTCTATGTGCCGATATGAGAAAACTCTACTAATAGGACAAGACTGTAAAATAATCGGCTACAGTCAGAGACCGGAGGCCGGGGATGCAGAGCTATCAATCTCAAGCCAAAGCCAGCGCAGGATGGAATTGATGGATCTATAACTAATAATATTTCACTTGTTTTTAGCTCCTGCTGCCACTGCTGCACTGATAATCTCCTCCCATAACATCAGCCGCAGGAACGCCGTGCATCTAATGAGGCACTATGGAATTACAAGTGTATCAACACAGGCGGAGGCTGACTGGGTGGACAACTTCTGCCATTTGAATGGCTTAAAAAGGGAAAAGAAAGGTGACAGAAAAAGGAAATACAAATGGATCTGCGTTTACTTTAATGTGGTCTCTGGGTCCATGCAGCACTTTTCTTAAGAGGCTTTTATTCTCATGATCCACTTACAGCAAATCTTGGGAGCTCTAGAAATGCAGATTAATTCTGGGAAATGCCTGCCTCAGATTTCTTGTTCTATTTTCCCTTCCTTTCCCCCACATTTCTAGGCAACAACTTGGTGTTTCCGTCAATGACAAGAAGATTAAAGTAAACTAGAGTGCCTATTTTCCAAACTCACTTTGATTCAAAATGATAGTAACTACTCCCAGAAACAGAAAGCTACTGGATTGATTAATTAATGCACTCGTTCATTAACTGACTGATTGTTCCAACAAAGAAGAGATTTACACTGTCCTCGTGTAGCGATATTCCCTGCAGTTACTCGGCTGTCGAGGGTAGTCACCAAGGTTAGGAAAATATGCATAAAATATAGTTAACAACCACCTAGGAATAAGACAGAGATTAACAACAACAACAACAAAACAGTGAAATTACTGATTCCCAATAGACTCTTTAATCCTTTAGTATCTAAGTCTCCCCCCAAAACACCCTTTAACAGCTTTGTTGCTTCTTCTGTTAGCTTAGCACTAGCAATATATTAAATTCTCATATGTTAACTGCCCTAATGGGGTATTAAGGAAGAAAAGTGCATAGAAAGTCTAATTAGGCATTTTAAAAGTAATTTTATACATGCTTTTATGATCAAACAATGCAGTATAAAACAAATATTTAAAACTTATCTTAAAACTTAGCTATCCTGATAAGCATAATTTGGAAATCTTTAATGAATTCACCTCAATTAGCCTTTAATTAAATAGCTCATTAAAAACTGATTTGAATATTGCTCATGAAGAAATCCTTGTTCAACTGTTATGATAGAAAAGGAAGTCAATGAAGGTAAATTAAAGAAATTTTGGAACAGTCTGAAAGTCATATTGTTGCAAGAGAAAAAAAAAAACATTGTTGCAGGAGAAAAAGTTGCAGGAGAAAAAGTTATATTGTTGCAGGAGAAAAAAAAAATCTTCAAGGCAAGATAAACCAAATACCTGACAAATAAAAGTGCTAAAAATAATTTCTTGTTCATTTTGTTTTAATTCTGTTCAGAAGAAAAACAGAACTACTAATGAACTAATCCATCTTGAATATGTGTCAGCTGTCTTCAAACCTGCTTACCACCAATCCTGTTCTAGACTAGACTTTCAGCACAGCCATTAACTCTAATTTCTTTTGCATGGGAACATTAACTTACAACTACACATACATACAAATACAGACCCATGCAGACATTCAAAAGAGCAAACACACTCAGGGTGGAAGAGGAATATTGCATAAAACTAACCATGACTCAAGGTGCAGGAGTAGTGCACCTCAGTTTAGTGGAGAGGTAGAATATCTTTCATTGAACTAATCAGTGAAAAAAATTCCCCTGATTTCCTAGATGTTACTTCAGTTGATCTAACAAAAGATCTTACTTTTCCCTATAAATTTTACTCCAAATACAGCTCTAGGCTTTATGCTTTTTCAGGTCAAGTTAATATGAAAATTTTTTTTAGCTTTAGGGGGACAGAATCAAGACCCAGATTGAGGAACACAGAAGAGTAGACCCAGGCTGGAGGGAGCAAAGGTAAAAAGCAAAAACATACCTTTATATGATTGCTTAATAACTGCACAGCATGGAAGCTAATTTTTCTCATTACAAAGGAAAATAAGGCAGGAACTAGGCTCTGTCATGTTAGCATGGCCTTGTGTTAAGAATGATTTTTTTTTTTTTCTATTACCTGGAAGAGGTCACTGAACAACAGGACTTGAAATTGCCTAAATCTAAGCCACATTCTGTCATTCATGTATGTTGCAAAGTGTACAGAGCCAGCAAAGTCATTCTCCATCCACAGAAAAATAGCTTTGGAGCAGTTTTTGTCTGTAAGCTCCTGCATAGTGGCTTTAGGCAGGGTCTTTACTTCCCACTGTGCTGTTTTACTCCTACAGAAAGGTCAGGAAGAAACTAGCCTCAAAACAAGAGTTGACAGCAAGTCAAATGCTTCAAGTGCTGCATGAAAAAATAGCATTATTAGCATATAAATCCAATATACTGCAAGAGTAAACACTAATAATATTGTTGCAAATATTAATAATTTAAATCTAATAGAACAAGCATCTCAAGAATGCATGCATATGTTATGAACACTGCTAATTTAGTTGAGTGTAAAAATACCTTTTTTAAATATTTTGTTTTGGTCTATCAATGATTAATATATACAGATAGACACTTAAGGTCTTATTCATATGAAAATAAGTGATGACATTCCAGGCCCGCTGGATGATCAACAACTTTTAACCAAGACTTGCACTTTCTTCTCTGTATATCAGAACTCACAAGGGCTCTCACAGGCACTCAGAGACTACAGAAACAAATGCATTAGAGGAATATCAAAGACTGTTAAGCACAAGCATATCACCTCTGACTCAGAAAAATCCATGGATCCTCACAGGCTCGTGGAAGGCACCGGGGAAGCGCCAACGCACACTGGTGTTACTCTCATGCTCCTCTCTACATCTCTACCGAGTCCATACAAAAAGACATCTGTACATAAGGCCACTGCCATTGCACTTCGCCAAGAGCAAGTCAAAAAGCTTTCAGGCTTTTAGCTCCCCTTCTCCCCCGGGCCAAGACCAGCCCAGACAGGGATGACCCTGTTTGCAGGGTTCGCCTGCCCTGGCCTTTCCCTGCTCGCTTCTCGCCGGCCGCAAGCGTGCTGGCCACCAGCACCAGCTCACAGCACCTCAGTCTGCACTCTGCATCAATCTCGCAGCTTTCACGTGTTTTCTTCCGAGGGGTTTGCTAATTTACAATGCCTCCTATATAATTTGTATTTTCTTCTTTTAAAGCCTTCAAGATGATGGGTCAGGAATTTACACTGGAAATAGGAAAGGAAGCAGATTGTTAACATTAGAAAATTACCTGTCATCTGGATAGGCTTGACACAGTAAGGATGCAAGGCTCCGACAGCAATTTGCAGCGCTTGATCATGAGATTGAGCTCAATCATTCAAACACAGCCACAAATTTCTTTACCTTCTGATCGTTTCAGAAATCAAATTACCATAAATTACTGAAATTTCATCAAAAATGAAACACCTTCTGAAAAGTAATACAAAGCACAGCCTGTCACGCTGACTCTAATGAGTATTACTTTTTACAGTAATAAAACCTTTAGATTATATCGTGCCCTTCACTGAGTGTACTTTGGACAGAGGAGGCAGGTGTATGTCTGAAGAACACCCCCATTTTAAACTACTTTTGGCTACAATGAAGATCTTCAGAATTGTGTACATGTTTAATTAGTGATTTTAATCTGTATTTAGTTCTACTTGCAATTTTGAGGAATTGAAATCAGCTGCACTGATGGCAAATTTATTCTGAGGACATTTATTTAAAAAAAAAAAAAGCAAAAAAAAAATCCCACACACTCCTCCCTCCCTCTCACCCCAACAGCAAAACATTAATCAGATTTGGAGAAATATCACAACCTAAAAATGACTTTAAGAAGAAAAACTGAGAGGCAAAGGAATATTCTAGTCTATTATACGCCATAGGACAATATAGAGCGGTCTTATTTTGCAGCCTTAACAGTGAATGAGCCAGATGTCGATCAAAATATATGATAAAGCAGACATAGGCACAGATCAATAAACAGACACTAGGAGGGAATCTATATTAACCTTAGGACCTGAGACAACACCTCCATCTACAGCTCTCCAAACACAATCCAAGGGGAAAAATAGGCAGAAAACACAGCAAGTTTCACCACTCTTAAATCTACCAGATATTTCCATTTCATAATTTTGTAAAATAATTACTAAGTTTTAAAATATTTGGAATCTGTACTTTGTCTAATTTATCATGTTCTTGTCATACAATGCACTCAAGAAAACACATCTGCTGCTCTACTTACAGAGCATAACTATTTTGATTCCACCACCACCCCAGAAAAACATCTTTTTCTGCCATCCAGAGTTTAGTCTATGAGGATTTTGGATATTTCAGGCTTGTATTAAGGTTTTAAAATCCTGAACAGAAGCAGTGGCTCCTGCAAGGGAAGATGGGCTCATGATTACATTTCTCTGCAATGTGTTTTGTGAATGAGCCCATGCCCAGAATAGCAGCCAGCGTGGGGTGGGTGGTGCTTGGCAAGGGAGGGCTGGAGCTGTAAAGGTTGGAGAAAGCAGATGGAAAAACTGGAGAAATGGTTTCTGGCCTTGAAGGCTTCTGGCCAGTGTGGAAATCGGGAAGTCATCACAGCGTGCTAATGGGCTATGCAAGTTGGCACAGAATCGCTGCTCCTCTTGTAATTTCCCTGTTGCTGCTTCTTTTTAGCATCTGAAATATGGAAGCTCTAAAAAACTACAGTGAATTTATTTGCTTAATGTGGCTGCACTGATAGGTTTCTGGATTAATAAACAGCCTATCTCTGTTTAGCCGCATGATTAATGCAGGTCTCAGACACTCCCTTCCTTAGGAACCAGTTCTGCTTCAAAGGGAAAGTGAAGAAGGGGCAGGAAGACAGAGACAGCCTAACTAGGGCTACACTCAATAAAAAGTAGTGAGCCTTCTAGGAGGAGACACACAACTGGACTGGGAACTCGCTAAAGGTTCAGAGTTCTCCAACATACTGCACGTACAGCTGTAGAAGTGACCTAAGTGATACAAAACATAATTTGATGGGAAGAGGGGAACATACAAGAAGTGCACTCCATGGTTTTTACTCTCATGCATAATCTCCCTGTTATCATTACTTTCTCTGCTAAAAAGCAAAGAAACAAAAATACCCCATGAACAACAAAACAAACAAACAAAAAACTCCAACCCAGCAGCCTTCTATTTACATATGCTAAGGAAAGGATTCAAGAAATCTAGGCTTCCTTCTCCCAACACCATTTTTTATATAATTTAAGAAATTTCCTATGTGCTTCTGTTTATGGGACTTATTTTCCAAAACACAGAGAAAAGCTACCTCAATTCTTCAGAACAATTATGAAGAATCATTACCCTGACGCATGCAATTCCTTTAAATGGTTCAGAAACAAATCCAAAGTGCACCTCCACTAGTTTTCTGAGGCAATGTTGAAGAGTCCTTTCCTTTTCCATTTCATTCTCATTTTCCACCTCATCATTTTGGCTCTGAATCTTCATCACACTGAAAAAAAAGGACTACTAAGTTCAGACAGGACTGCTTCAGCGAAGTAGAAGTGTTGAAATTTCCTATTAATGTCCCCTTTTGCAAATACTGCCGGTTCAGTTTTTTGTTTGGTTTGATCTACATGTGATTCAGAAGACACATGAGCAAGCACCCCATGATGATGACTCATGATGACAACCCAAACAAACTAGACCCAGTATTTTTTGTCACACCACATAACTTGAAAATTGAGTTTTCTACTTGTGAGAATTAGTGAAATTTCACTGACATTAGTGAAGCTATGTCCTTACATTCGAGCTTATAATTCGGTCACACATTTTTCAGAGCAGTGCAACTAAAACTGTACTGTTTTTTACGAAGCTTGTATACATGAGGTGGTTGCCATTTTGTGAGGAGAAAAAAAAAACAACAGATTGGAACAAAGGGAGAGTTGCACATTCTCTAGTTACTGAGGTTTTATACCTCTTCTCCTTTCTACTTCTTTTGAAATTGTTCCTACCTGCACCATGATATTCTTCATGACACAAAAAATTACATTCCTTTTCCCTAAAGTTCTGTTTAGTAGTAAACACCTCCAACAGTTCTTCAGTTTTGAAAAAAATACAGTGCCTAACTGACGCTTCTTGGTTAAAATATGTCATGATCAAAGATTAAGTCCTCATCATGAAATGGCAGTTCTTTGTAAGATGCTTAAGAGGATAAAACTTTTTGTGCGACAGATGTCACAATAAAACAAAGTAGGATCCAGGAAAATATAACAGTCTTCTATTCTTCTAGGCAGTGATGATAAATGGGGGGGAGGAAAGGGAAATAACTTATATGCATTTATCTTGACACATCAGTTTTGGTGCATTCAACACTTTAAGCACTCAAAATCAAAAAAAAAAAAAATCCTATCAGGCCTGTATCAAATGGATTTGTCAATGCTTAGCTGAATTACATTACAAATTACTGTTGCATATTAATACGTCTCTTGAGATTTACTTGTGCATCTGCAAGCCTCAAGGAATGAAATATTTTACTCTGAAATATCATTCAACTCATGGCATAACAATGCCACTTCTGCTACACTTCACTGTCCTCAACTTTTACTGTCTAACACCGCATTGACACCATTTTTCATATCAACACAGTAATGCTACTGAGTTTAAAGACAAGGTGAGCTGGTGGAGTGAAGTGGGCAAGTGCAGTTTGCAAAAAACGGGCCACACCTACTGGAAGCATTTCTGACTGTGTGTACTTCATTTCAAAGGCGGCAGGTGATTCCCTAGGGCTTATGACCCGAGTCCTTGCCAAAGGCTCAGCAGGTGCATAGAGGAACTAGTGAACAGCACGGTTTTGTTTTCCCTCCCCAGCCTTCGGCAAGGTTGAAAGCCTGCTTTCTGGATTTACTATAGCCCGACACATCAGCTGTCATCGCTTGCACACAACTTGGAAGGATTCTCCGTTTCTTCTCCCCATCCATCGCCAGCATTCCTGTTTTCCTTTGTTTCCTTCTCCCACCCGCAGCCAGGCCAGGCACTGGGAAGAGTGAGGGAGGCAACGCTTGGCCAGAAGACCTTTTCCATTTTCAAAATCTATCTTGGAAGAGTATTGGGCTGAGTAAGTTTAAAGAGGCAGAAATGAAATGCGTGTCCAGCAGGCAGGCAGATTGCCATGATATGGCCATCAGCCAAACCCCGGACGGGCAGTTTGCCAAACTTCAGGTATGCAGTTCTGCTTTGCTGACATGCAAGTAAAAGCTTTATCACTAAACATAATAATAAACTTACCAAGTCCATTTCTAATGCACAGAGTTGTTGTTATGCAAATACTAGCTATGTTCATACAACTATAGCACCTGTATGCAAGCAGGGAAAAATTATAACCCTCATTTCCTGAAGTATATATTTCAAACCCTGTTTTATACAGTGACTTTAAATATCAGGAAAAAAAGGTTCCAGTACTAGTAATGAAAGCATATGATTTCAGTGCAATACAGTAACAACACTTGTTTCTGCCATTTTGAAGTCTAACTTCTTATATCTTTCACTTTTGCAACATAAATTTTATAGTGTTCTTACCTCTTGGTTCCTGTGATGGAACTTCTGGCTTTCCCTCTCCTTTGCACAAAGATGCAAGATGTTCTCTCATCAGACAAGATATATTTTGAGCTTTCTCATACACACATCATGGTGCAATGTGCTACCTTAAGAATATTCAACACATTTCTTGCCACTCAACCCCTGAGAAGAAAATGCTCTTCATTTGAATACCAAAAAATTACAAATACATCAAGCTTTTGCCCTTATAGCAATGCCCCATGCAGAACCGCTCGAGGCAGAGGAAATAGGTTACCTAATTTTGGCATACAAATCATCAGCTACAACTGAGGAAAGCAGATATGTCCTAGAATACCCCAACCCTAACCCCTGCCCTAGGCATTCTCTGAGCTAACATTTGCATAAACGTGTTTTTGTTTGTTTGTTTGTTTGTTTTACAGACAGCCCACAGTGACCTTAATGTTTTGACTTTTTAAAATAAAAACTACCTGGCACAGATCGGCAACGTTCTTATATTCAACTCACAGCAAACCAGACAGATGCAAAGAAGTATCTTTACTAGGGAAAACTTGAGGAAAACCTCCTCATTCACAAAGAATCATTACATTTTTGTGCCCTCTGCCTAGAGTACGCATAAACCACATTACTAAACAATTCTTATACCAAAGGAATTTTTCCTCCGATCAGATAAACAACCATCAGAGCAACTTACATTATGAAGGCCTACAAAGCCGCAGCAAAGGAGAGAAACTAACCCTAACCCTTTAAAATTAAACCAAGATATGGTCTATCGTCACTACAGAAGAAGAGAAATTCCCGTTCACTGTGCATGCATAATTTGATTATGCACTTTTGTATTTCATGACATAAACACAAGGTGACTTTTCCACACACTGAACAGTACCTTTCTGCTTTGTATTCAATAGCTATGCGTGCATAAAAGGATTTCAGTAGGATTATTTAAAGAATAGGAGACAAGACAGAGTGACTAAGGTTGGAGGAGTTTCCCTCCCAGGCATCACATAACGGCTGCATTTCAGACCATTCCAATTACATCCAAAGCCTCTCAGTCTACGGAACATCTACATGTCCTCCAACACCACGGTGAGCTTTAGCTGGAGGTCTACAACGGATCCACGTAAGAAGGCTGAAGGCAATAGGTGACTCAGTTACTAGCGCATCAGTTATTGGTGATCGAATGAAAAATGATGCAGAACAGAAGCTCAGATCTCACAGCGTTTGCACTTTTTCCAATCATCAAAAATGTACTTTTAGGGACAGCTCTGCTAGAAATGAACATATCAAAAATAGACCTACTAGCAAGCAGTAATCGCTGGACATATGCCCTAAATACCAGGCCTGAAAGCGGGATAGAGGGGTTCTTTGTTCATTTTCAATTCTATTGACTGCAGTGTTGTTTCAGTTCATCTTTCTATGATCAATTGTATGTATTTCTCTTTTGAAGTGCCCTCTCATTCCTAGTCCAAGAAAGTTAATGGTGAACTTGCCAGCAGCAGGGGATACAAGGGAACACATAATTGAGGAGTGTGAATAGCATTTGTTTTCCTGAGACACCTAAAATCTCATCATCCACAGATGGGCAGCATGCAAACAGATCCAAGCACACCTCAGATTTGGGAAAAAATTATCCTGTCTCAAGGCTGTGAGATTCAGCTAGTCAGTTACAGCATGAATATATACCAGCTCCTCTAAACCGTGGACAACAATCCACTGATCCACTCCTTAAATGCAGGTACAGGTGTGTTGAAATACAGCCTGTATTTATCTGCAGTTTAGGACAGGAAGAGAAAAATCTGTCTCTCAGTCTGAAGGGCAAATTTTTAAGACATCAGAATTTAACAAGGAGAATACCTCAGTTTCTGCTAAAATTCCTGAGCATAAAAATAAAGAAGCAAGGTTGCCTGTCTTTCAAAAACTCCCTTTTACCTTAATACACAGTTCACCTATAGCTACCTTTTGAATATAAAACAAGCATTTTCCGCTGTTCAACAGTTGCACGGTTTCCTTTTTTCCCCTCCCTGAGCGCTCCCCTGCACGTGGAGTGCCTTGCATGCAGCTTTGGTCAACTTCCTATCTTCCGTGCTTCACACGCATTTCAGCTCCTGCTGTGCATTACTCCTGGTGCTCACCTGAGCTGAGGCAGGGTGCATCTACAACAGGGCCTCTCTTTTTAAATATTGCTAGTCATTAACTGAAGGATTAGATTTCTGCTTCTGTAACGGCTTCTTTTCTAAAGTCTATTTGAATGTTCAGACTCCACGCTCCGAGCATGGCTTTAACTTGGTAGGAAGCAGATGTGAAAAGAAAACTTTGACAACCCAAGAACTCGACTTTCTTTATTAATATTAATGAAGGATGTGCACAGCAGCTACATTCCTTGGGTATGGCTGAGCTGTATCTTTCAGAGAATTATACAGATCAGAAAACAAAAACAAAACACTACTTTCTGCTCCCAAAACTACAGTCGAAGGTAGAGCAGCCTCAGAGTTCTCTGCGTTTGCCAAGCTGCTGCAAAGCAGGGCTCAGTGGAATATTAAAAGCCTTGTCATTATTACCACTCTTCTGAGTTTATGTCTCGTAAATGGGGCCAAGACAGACTCAAGAATTATTCCACCGGCATGGCAATATTTCATTGTCTTGCTATAGAAACTGTCAGTACATTCGTATTCCAACTACACAAGTGAGGCGTAAAATGGACCACCGCTTGGCCCAGTGTGTGTCTGAGAAATGTGGAAATTAATAGCCTTCATCAGTGCCACAGGCACATCAGAGAATTCATCTGGCATTCAGGATTTTAGAGCGAGTCCTTCTTAGATTTGTATCTCTTTCCAAGAAACAGACAATTTCAACTGAGCAAGAGAAAAATGTCTTCACAAAGTTCATTAAAATAATAAAACACTCATTATCCAGGAATGTGTTTTTCAGCATTCTTACCTTTAACATCACCATTTCCCCAAACTAGGCAAAGCACTTGTTTCCATTCCCCTCAGCAGGCTGCTTCCTCTCCTTTTGTAGGGGATGAAAAGCATACATGCAGCTCCTAGAAAATTTTAGGAGGAAAATACAGTTCAGAGAAATTCTAGTTTATAGCACTTTTTGGCATTCCATAAGAAGAAAGGTCTCCCTCAAATCTGAGACAACGTTACGTGAATCAGGAGAGTTTCCTTGAAATCTGAGCTATGTGAGCTTACATCAGCAGGCAGGATCAGCATTCTGATTTTAAGTATAACTGCTAATGTCCAAAACTGGTTTTGCCATTAGTCTGAAAGCAACAGTCCTCAGGATCTAACTCAGACTTTTTTAACATATCATAATGCAAAATAAACAAGGTTTAGTAAACAACATGCCAATTTTTGAAACAGTGCATGCTTTCCTCACTGAGGAAGACTATTACGTCAGAGATGATCCTGTTTACTCAGTTATGGAATCTTGATGCAAATAACATAAAGCAGCCAATGGACAGGAAAAATATACTTTTCTATATGAAACATATACAAACATACTGTGCTTTGGTGATATAAATAAATAAAAATCAAAAAATCATCCTGGTGAATTATACATACACATACCATATATTACTTGACATGAAAAACATGAGTCAACATTTAATAAGCCTCAGATACCTTTCCACAATACAGCTGATAAACCTGCTCCTCTTGTCCCCTGCCCCAAAAGCATTACGCTTGAAGGTGAGTAAAGTAAAGTATTTCTGGACTCTTGCTGGTTTGATCAAAATCTCCTGAAAGGTTCTCTCTTGTCTCCTCCATTTCCTGTACTTTACATCTCATCCAGCACTACAGAAATAGCTTCTGTTATTTCAGCTGGTAATAATTTAACAGCCTTGCTGTAAATTCTGTGCAAACTTTGACAAACACAAAAAGATGGTTGATGACTGTGGCATGCTAAAAGAACGAATAGTTTCCCAAAGTCTCTATTGTTTCTAATAATAAATAATAATAATAATATTATCATAGTGTCACACAGTTAATGACCAAAATAAATCTGGAGTAAATAACAATCCAGCATACCTTTTATTATATTGAATCCCTAGCCTAGAAGTGCTAGGCACTATGTTACATATAAAATATTGCAATTTTGGGCCCAGTCCGACAGAAAGCATGTCCAGGCTCCTTGACTGTGGAAAGAGAGGAAGGTTGCCTCAAAGCAGGGTCACTGCCATTCAGGGAAAGGCCAGAGCGGCCAAAGGCTGTGGTGCAAATTAGGTACAAAACGGGACAAAATTTATGGAAATTAAGACCTGACTGCCACTCAATGCCAGACGCCAAGCACAAAACGAAACACTGATCCTGCCGGTCCCCAGAGCTCCCAGCAAACAGAAGGGATTATCTTACATACTCATGCACTTATGGACTTAGGATGCATGACCTAAAATATTTCTTGAATATTTTTGTGCTCTTTTATTCACTTTCATTTTCCCCTTAACCAACAGTCACTCAAAATTTTCAGCTACAGCCATTTAACATTACTACGCATGTTCCCCATTCTCAAATCTATCAGTCTCCTTTTCTTCGACCACACAGCTGGTTTGAGTTGCTGAAGGCATTAGATGAAGGTCAGTTATAGTTTTTTCTTATCTACAAGTGACAAAAAAAATCAAGGAAAGTAAAATATAACATCATTTTTCAGAAAAGTATTATAGCCCAATAACCTGCAGAGACGGGAGAAAATGCAATACATTCTCTGTTGGGTAATTTGAGATCTGAAGGGGGAGTGCTGACATAATTCTGATGATACCGTTATCTCTGGGTTTTTAAAAAGGAACGTGGTAAGTACAGGAAAAGTTGCTGTGATGTGACAGAAAGATAGAAGGGCACCAGACCTCATAACCCCCCACCCCAAACAATATTCCACTTCTCTGCTTCTGTATTTCCATTTATCATCTTTAACTGGTCACCCTAGGGAGAGCCTAGACCAATACCTCCAAATAAACTCCTTAGCAAGAAGTGAATAAAATATAACTACTGATAGGAAGATGCTATGTTTTGGAAATCCATTATAATCTCATCAATCCATCAAACAACCATCTAAACTACCAATGATGGGAAGTCAGACATTAGGGGAAAAAAATCCTCGAAATTTTGAATGTCTTCATTTTGTTTAATGCTGTGATTTAAACCAACTGTAGCTAAAGATTTAAAGCCTTCAAGAAATTTTAAATAACCTGATTTATTTACAAGAACGAAGTCTGGGTATATATTCAAAAAAATGCAGAGATTCAAGATTTTCTCTCTCAACATATTAACACCCAAAGTATAAAATAATGCGTAAACACACACTCACGACGAGAGAAAAAGAAAAAAAAACAAAAGTATGCAAGATATTTGAAGGGCATTAAGGGCTGTTCCTGCTAAAGTAATGCATCCTGCAACGTTTCACATCTCTAAGGCTTCACACTTCAGAGAGAAAGAACTGTAACTAATGAAAACGGAGGCACAGGATACGTGGGTACAACGCAAGCAACAAGCAAAAGTACCAACTGAGGGATTACGAACGGGTAAGACGAAACACCTCAGTAGCTTCCCCCTGCGTTACAGCACAGAGGACCGCAGCGAGCTCCTCACCCAGGAGAGCCCTGGTCGGGGCTGGGGAGCAGCCCGGCACGGCCCTGCCGGCACGAGGCCGGGCAGAGGGCTGCAGCCTGGTGCCGCCGGCCGGCCGGCACAGCCGCCTTCTGCGGTCATGGCAGGAAAAGGAAAAAGCCGGTGGCTTCTTACAGCTATTTTGACTGCCAGAATTGTCATCTTCTCAGTGTTTAAGGCAGACAGGTCTTCCAAATACAACCAAATGGTGTAATACCTTCTAAAAATTGCCAAGCACAGGAAAATGTCTTTCAGACTAAAATAAGTCAGTAATGACAAACACATGAAGCAAAACTTTGTTGAGTAATACAGTGATTAAATTTGAGTACTGTGCTTAGCTTTCCAGATATCTCTGGTGCCAGACACAGCGTGGCTGGCACCCTTACGACTGCGGGTTTCAGAAACGCTCTCTTGGAAAGGATTTCTGCTCTCCAGCTACCCACCGAGGCGACGCCTTCCCGGCGCTCGCTCCTGGTGTCGCAGGGACTGGCACACTTATACTAACACCTCCTAATTACACAAACACCTTACTTAGCTATAGAACACTGTGTGTTTGCAAGAGGCTTTGAAATGGCAGGTGCATTTTTCAAAACACAGTATTAATAGGTCCCTACAAGACGGGTGCCCGAGTTACCCAGCAAAAGAGCGGTATACAGAGATGGCGAAAATGAGCTTCAAGTTCCTGTAAGGGAAGCACAGGGAAATCTGGCAGGTTTGGGGGATACTTTTATTGTCATTTGGCTCTCAAAACCTGTACAGAAAACCTTCCCAGAGCTATGAAACAGAGCTCTCCTCTTTAACTTTTGTGTTTGTTTCTGTGTAGTCTATATTAATATGACCCAGAAGTTGCAGCAGGAAATAACTCAAACAGCCTTTACCTAAGGAGGGTAATAATTGAACACAACTTGAACTTCCCAAGTTTCTGCCAAAACGCCTGGAAGTTCGTATTACAGAACACTGAACCGCAGCGAGTGCTCTCCAAAACACACTTAAATACAAAAGGGATCTTTGCTCATAAAAAAAGGAAAGAGAAACACAGTTCAGCAAAACCTGTCTTTCAGTCCAGGTATTTGTGGTGTGTAGGGATCCTGAGAGACCCTGGAAAGATCATACACATTCCAACACAGACAAAAATCACTATTTGACTCTTCAAAAGGTTATAGTCTACTTTTTTCTTGACAGCAGCCAATGCTCGTGAACAGGACAGAAGTTACTGAGAGACTAAAGAACCATATTTGATAAAGATTCAAATACTCAGTATGTGCCATTACCTAGGCAATGGCAGAGGAATGAATGGTAATCTAAAAAAGGCACGCTATTAACAGAATTTGTTAGAGAAATGCTACACTGTTGAAGAAGAGAATACAGAAAATGAAATGGCTGAATTATTTAGGTAAATGAACAGTTAATAAAAGACACACAAAAAGTTAATTAATTTTTAGAAATATTTTAGCAATTTTATTTTTAGGCTAAAGGATTGCTTCTTGTCCAAAGCAAAGACCATTACTTGGTACAAATGAGACAGAACCAGAGTGCGCTCTGTAACCCTGAAATCCAGAGTCTGAATTTGGCTGGGTAAATTTCCTCCATTTTTTTCATATTCTTTAATCATTAACTTCTTTGTATGTTTTTCTCTTTTTCTCTGTGTGTGTGTGTGTGTGTGTGTGTAAACATATATATAAAAATAAAATCAAATCATAGTAAGTGAACAGAACTCTCTGCACCCTATACACAAGTAATATAGACAGGATCTGGATCAAAAAATGTTGACCTATATCTTACAGATCCATTAACAGAAACCTTTTTCATTAAAGATCAAATCATTTATTATAAGGACAAACAAAATCTGTGCGAGTCTGTGACATGACGTTATTTTAGAAAGAACGTAGCAGAAATCCTGTTGAGCCACTGTATTGAAAAATTCAGCAACTTCAAATGAGTTCTGCTGCGAGATTTGGGATATGCAGGGATTTGAGGTAGTGCAAGAACTATAATCATGGTTAAACAAAAACAGTCCATCATCTGCTGTAGCAATTGTCCTATTTGATGCTATACTGTGTACATACAAATTATGCAAAAGGTTGTTTACTATGCATATATGCTTCAAAAAATGCACAAATTAACTAGACCAAATGTTCTGCTTGTGTAAATTTGTGTAACTTCATGAATCTCTGAAGATACCAATACAATGCATTTTTGTTTCCTTAGTAAATTAGCCCAAAATGTACAGGCTTCAAAGGATATGGATGACTTGCACACTTCTTAGTGAGAGTGAGCAATACACAGTCCCTTGGCTGTAAAAATGAATGATATAGCATCTGTGCATGCGAAATGGTTCTCCATGAAAGGGACTCTTTGTTTTCTGATGATTACATGATTAATGGTCACAGAACTGCGATGCAGATCACTAACAGTGATTCAGGATATGTTTTAAATCAGTAAGAAAGTTGTTCACACTTTTATCACCATAGTGTAAATCAGTTTTTTGTTTTTGTTTTTTAAAGCTCTTTTCTAAGCTAGTGTGTATTGGAACAACCTCTGCAGACCGGCTGGGTTCTTACGTTCTAAGAACAGCTCATACCATTTAGCCCAATAAAAAACAGGGTTACAGTCTATTAGCAGATTTGCATACTACAAAGTAACAGAAATGACTGCAATGTCAGCAGAAATTGTACACAATTTCCTCTGTGAGGGAGCGAAAACCTTCCATCACCCTTACTTCTACAATGCCAGCTTTGACTTTCTGAGTTTCCCACATTATTACTGCAAGGCAAGACTAAGGTGATTTCTTACGGCAACCTCCGTGTAAGGCTGATTGCCGGACCAGACTTGGCCAGGAGTGCCTCCCTGCTCCTCCACAGTCTCCAGCGGGACGTGCCGCAGGACACGTAAGGGTGGGGCAGGACCTAGAGCAAAGGCCACCAGGGCTCCCACCTTGACAAGAAGGCAAGGAAAACACGGAGCTCTGTTTTAGTCAGTGCCCTTCCACACCTGGATCTTGCACAAGAAATGCCTAAGAGTTCTGCATAGGGCAAAACGTGTAGAAAAGCACCTCTCCATCAGGGTCCTCATGCTCCACTGCAGGAGATGTATCTAGTCCATAGACTAGAGGGCAGGTCTGGAAAGCTGCCTGCCCCATTTCTGGGCAACAGCGCAAAGCAGGGCAGGATGCAGTGAAGTCTTGTGTTTTTGCCCCCGGTCTAGGGCCCCTGTCTATCACTGAAATGTAGTTTTGCTTCAATAGCCTCAGCTGCAAGTCGAGGCCAGTCATCATCTTCACACATACTACCGCACAGACACAAGGGATGCCCCCCCATGAAAGAAGTCACAGAACAGTTATCTCAGTCTCTGATTACATTAATAACCTACTAGTTGGCTTTGCTCTGAGGAGCATAACTCTTCTTTATTGCCTGTACTTCAGAAAACTCCTTGGCAGAAGTGATCATGGAGTCAGACAACCAGGTTTCTGTCTGGCTCAGCCGTATAAAAGCTCCTACCCAGGCTGCTGGTTTTGAATTATAGCTGGTTTACCCCCCTCTCCCTATAGCCTTATGGCCAACTTTGGGAAGGTTGCTTTATTAATTTAAAATAGTCACTGGGTTGCAGATGGTAAAGCACTTTTCTTGCAGTACCTTTTCATGTCCTCCTATTGAGATGTTTCTGAGCTAGGAAATATCATGAAACAAAGGATGAGTCCTGCTGTTGATTAAATAGCTGGGATTTAACTAGTAGGAAGTTTGCACATCTGTTTCTTTGTCTCTGCTTTTGCTGCCTGTACTATTGGAGAGATTAAACACTGTGTGAGTCACATTATAACTTCTAATATTAACAGCCTGATTTCCCACATTTGTTGTTTTTCTCTCTAGAAGTATGAATTACAAAAGATTTCTCCTTCCCCTTCACTTTGGAGGGCAATTAAAACTAAACTATTTAACAAACCAGTAACTGCCAAAAAGTGTTCAAATTAGATCTTTATTTTCATAGCCTTCTTGCTTTTGATTTGGAACAGAACCAATTGGCTTTTGGATCTCTCTTCAAAAAGACACTTCTAAAATTTTAATGTATTGAAAACAGCAAAACAAGAGAACTTCTAATGTTTTATGGTATGGCTTTAACAAGCAGGCAGAATCCCCAAAGATGTATTCCACCACCAGGTATTGTTCGGATTTAATTCAAACGTCATGTTACTAGACTCTAAAAGATAGATGGAGGTTTGCTAATATCATTCTTTCCTCATTATTCAAAATAAATGTTGATGCAGAGCAGAGGCAGCAAAGAAGAGAGAATAGAAGGGGAAAAAAAATAATCACTCGCTCTCTATTTCTTAATAGCCTGGATAAGATGGATTTGTATGTTTTGGCTTTCAGTAGCAGAAATAGGATTGCTATATAAATGTCAGTTGGAGCTGAAAGATCCAACAATTCGCTCCCAGCCCCCCCTCAACTCTGATGCCTGCCAGACGGCGAGGCAGCCCCTTTCCAAACCCTGCCTTCAGAACAGCTTCCTTGCTGGGGAAGGGCGCTCCCTGCACCAATGCAAGCGCTCTTATCTCCCAACAGCTGCTTATAGTTAACTACAGCCATACTTAAAGCCTTTAAAGTCTGCTTCTTGTTTAGTCTTATATGTATGGGAAAGCCTTTGGGGAGATTTAACCCGTTGTTGCCTGTTTGGACAGCACGAAACAGTTGAATCGGGAGTGGTAAAAGATTGCGTATTTGACGTGGCAGCGTGCTCTAGCCAAACCCGGAATAAAAATGCCTGTTTTTGTTTGCCTGGCTTGGTAGTTACACTAATGAAAGGTTAAAATTTCTAGAATTTCTAACTCAGCAGAAGCCTATCCAAAACCATGTCCACAAACCTAAAAAAAAAATATATATATATACACAACGCAGAGCATTTTGATACCAAAACACAGGAATTGGAGGAAGAAAAAAGAAATAAGTGAATTGTTTGGGGTCATTTTCCTTCTTTCCCAGTAAAATAAAAGATTCCCTTTTCAGGTTTCCATTCCTTTATGATTTTAAACTATTTATTGCAGACAAATAACAATAGTTATTTAGGATTCTTTCAACAAAAGGGTTTTGCGGGGTTTTTGTTTTTTGCAAGCAGTGCTTCTCTCCTGTTGTTTCTTAAAATTGCAAGAAGGAATAATATCACTAGTCAAACCACTCCATGCCGTTTGGCTGAACTGTAAGAACACAGAAAGCAGAGGTGAAGGCTGACTGCAACTACAATGCGTTGCTACTAAGGGGACACAACAAAGGGAAAGAAGAAAAGCTTATATGCAAACTGCTGGGTGTACAAGGCAGCCATAGTTTAACTGACAGTATGAACACTTCAGTACCACCTAATTACCACTAACAAGCTGTTTGTTTTTCAGCAGGGTTGAGCACAGCTAAGGCACTGGATTTTTAAAGGATCCTAATTCAAAAGGCTAGAAAATTCAGTATCCTAATGGTATTTCAAACAGCACAAGTCACTCTGTAAATATTCAGCCTCTAACTTCACTCTCCAGCAGCTTAGGAAAACTTGCAGGAAGACATATGACACTTGATGACTGTGCTTCCAGCATAACCTCTGCAATTACATACAGATGGGAAGGAGCAGGAGATTCTGCATGATCTGGTCGCTCGTGCTACATCATAAGTTACACTTTTCAAATGATGAAATTTTATCAAGGAGACCTTGTGTGGGGGGGATGTGCCTAAGAATTTAGGCACATTCCTGTTAATGCAATAATTTACAAATTATTGCAAGTATACAGTTAAAAACAAACAGCCAGTTACATTTGTTAAGCCTGTAGACTCTTGTACAAGACAAACAAGCAAAAGTCCCCAAATAAGTCTAGCAGTTTTTTTAATTCTTTGAATTAATTATAGTATTCAACTAATTTATAATGTTCTTAAGTACTTCTTCCCTCCTCCCCACTCCAGCTGTCAGATGAAGTGGCACAGACCAGGTTTGACTGAAGGGATTACGCTAAATTGCAAGATTATACTTTCTTCTTTGGCTCTGCTCCCCAGAACAGCATTGTTCGACCATTAGCAAGGTTTCCTAGCTGGGTCCGCTGTTGTTTGGGGCTTCAGAATTACCTTGGTTCCTTTTGCATTGTTTACTCTCCATGGAAGTTACTTAACGTGTCAGTGAATCTCTCTAAACACTTAGAAGTACTCTTTGTCATTTGAAGATTTTCTTTTGCAGCCTGGAATTTGCCAAGAATAGCGTTTTTGGTTTGTAAGATTTTTAGAGTCGGCCAGTCTGCGACCAGCCTGGCTGCATGTGCCACTCACACCGCAATGGCGAGCGCAAACGCATGATTTTAGCTTCTATACAGCAGACCGCTGAGCTAAAGCGAACCATAGCATCCCAGCCATCTGCTCGAGGAGTATGTTATACTTTCTGTTGCCAAAATAATCCTAAGTGGGATATGCCTCTAAAAGAGTCTGATGCAACAGAGCTCTTTTGGTTTCCACCGACTGCTGAGCACATTTTAAGCTCAAATCCCAGATTTCAAAATGAAGTTTCTCCCTGCTTACCCAGTTAACCAATGGAAGCTCTCTACAAACACCAATGCTCAAATTTCAGTGCACCTCTAGGTAGGAAGAGAAGTTCACGTTTCTACTCGGAGTTGAAACAATGCGCAAAAACTGGCACCGGGCATACAGTGGGGGCGAGCATTAGTGTAGAAAGCCTGCACACAGAAACGTGCGTTAACACATGCAAGCGCGCTTTGCATTCACAAAGTTTTAAAGACTGCTTTTCGAGCTTACAGCTCATCATTAAAATCAGGGCAGAAATGGCATTTCTGTTTAAAGAAAGCTGCAGTCTCTTCAACCCAAAACACAGCTATGACCAAGGAAAAACCGCCTAGGACAGCAACAGTGTTAGGAGCTATGACCTATCTGAAAGGCCTCGCTTTCATCTGCTGTTTTGGGGTTGCCAGCTCAGGAGTCAATTTTTGTTCTATTGTCACAGTGTTTTCTTGAGCTGATATCAACTGAAATTCTTCTAGATAAAGGAACTAACTTCTTCAATTCCTGTGCGGCACTGAAGAGAGTGACTTCTGATCTAAGAATCGATACCAACGCGCATGTAGCCGAGGACAACACAAGTAAGCCAAGAAGATTATGCTAGAATGGGGGCTTTTAAAGCTAACGACGAAAAGTTTGGCAGATTTTTCTGTAAAATAATGATTTAGTTACAGAGATGTGACCTTTTTTCAAGTGCAATGACAAAGATTTGAAGAAGTTTTAGCCTTTAGCGCGATGAAGATCTGACATACATCACATGCCCAGAATACAAGCAATTGAATTGTTCCCAGAAATTTCTTTCTGAAAGATAATACTAGGGTTGCAAGACAGAGGTTTTCCTTTGGTTTTACAGAGTATTTAGATAGATGTCAGGCTGCCCGATCCCACCTGGCAGGCTCAAGTACTAGTTCAGTTTCATAGGGTTTCATACACTATGAATACACATATCAATCAGCTACAGGCCTGAACACCCTCTGAAGTGGATGGAAAGGTACCGCTGACTTCACCGAGTTTTACAGCCGATCCTTCAATTCCATTGCTATCACGTAATGAATGCTGTTTATGAGGCAGGACATGCTTCCCATTTATAAAAGTTGTTCTTCTCACAATTACATAGTTCAGTAATACTTACAATAAAAAAAAAGATGAGCTGGATAAATCACTGCAACTTTTACATAGAAGAAAAAGAACAAGATGGATAAGTCACCAAATGTTCCCCTTACCATGATGTATAATAATTAATATTACATTTCAAACATTACCTTCTTTCTTAGAAAAGATTTTGCACTGTGGTTAATAAAATTCAATTGCAACTTCTTCCCATGTAAATATGCCAAATGAGCATGCGCTGTTTTATTTCACATACACAAATCAGTCCAACCCAACCCAGTTTCTTCAACCTTTACAGAATTGTTATACTTATTAGAAAAGTTGTGGTGTTCAAAAGCATTTGATGGCAATGTCCCCAGACAGCACTGGTTACATGCTGTCATCCAGAAAACTGTTCTTTACAGTCCTGGAACACAGGCCTACAGACAGCTTGAAATCAAAATTAAAAAGACTGCCTGAGCCTATGTCAGAAAGAGTTTCACTAAGGCCAGGAGAGTTATCCCACTGCGAAGCCAGCATAGATGAGCAGAGGATCAGAGCTATTAACTAGGCGAGAAAACCTTAAGATTGTTTTTTCTATTTAAGTAACCTAAATCACTCATTTATTGGGAGTTACGTGACAAGAGGCCAAATTTTATTCACTGCTGCATCAGTGAAAAACCAAAGCAGCTCTACTGACATCAACACAGAGTTAAAGCAGATTTATACTAATGTAGCTCTAAGAAGAAAAATAGCTCAAAGTGTTTGCTGATTAACTGCCTTACTACTCACTCACGCATCTTTTTTGTTTCTCTTTAATCACAGAGTGATGTGGGTTGGAAAAATGTAGGTTGCATCATTCTTCACCACACACAAAGAGCTTGGAGAGTCTGAAACATTTTTGACACACACAAAAGATTTTTGCAAAGTTTAAAGCAGATGGCATTTGAAACCAGGAAGACAAATTATATCATTTGGAAATAATATATTAATAACTAATTACATTAAAGCCAGGAGTTTTTACCATATTGGTAAAAATGAACGGTAGCATAAGATATCATGACAATCTTCCCTTCTTTCTATATAAGGCATTAGGTGTATTCCTGTAAAACCACTGAGCTGAAGATGGCTTTTTTCAAGTTCAGTACAAAATGTATCAGGGCTATAGACTGCCACAAAATCAAGAGTGCAAAGCATCCTACAATGCTTGTTAAATAATTTGGGGAGCTCTAAAGGAGTCTAACGCACAAAGAAACAGAGTGAGAAATTCTGAGCTAGCCTGCTACCATCCCTATACAGGTATTTTCTATTTGTGGGTAATCTCATAAATTTATTAATTGAGCTCTTTTACAATTCTTCACGAAACGTTTTTACAACAAGGAAAAATATTTGGAATAGATTAAGGAATTGTACTTAGTGAAGAGTGGTACTGAAGCCTAGAAGTTACCCTTGCTTAAGGCGAAGGCATTACGTACGGTAACTACGGCGAGCCTCGACTGTTTTCAGTCGGCCTGTGTGCTCCCTCCCCGGGAGCCCCTGACATTTATCACGGGCTGAAACGATAAGCCTCCCTTGTCTGGGAAAAGTCACGATGCCTTAGAAAGGCTTTCTTTGCTTCTGCCCACACATCCTTCCCAGCTGTAACATCTGCGCAAGCCGCGGGCGTTTGCAGAGCCCTGGCCTGCGCCCGGGCGCCGCCTGCCCACCTCGCGCGCCAAACAAGCCGCTCTGCCCCGCGCCAGCCCCGACTTCGCACAGAACTCATCTAAATCACTGCGTAAAAAGTAATCAGCTTGGTAATAGGTCACTTACAGAAATATGATTTTGCTTTCAGCATCTCTTGGCATTATGCTAATTTCAAACTAAGGTCCATGACATTATTAGACCACACTTTTCATTCCTGTGATGCTGTGCAGCAGGGCATTAAAGAAAGTGTCCGTTAATACTACAGATGTGGTGAAGTTACAAAAATAAAAATGCACCTTTAATAATGTCATAATAATCAAAATGCTGGTCATGCCTATAGACTTCTAAGCAGTAATTAGAGCAGCATCTAGCTGTTCACCAAAGCTTTTCGAAAAAGAAAAAAAAAAAAATCCATGAAATTGCTTGCTAAGTTTGTACTGAGCAGAGGAACTGAATTTAGCTATAATACTCTGGGAGTTCAAATTACTAGTAGACAGGCTTCCAGGTCATGTTCCTCATAAAAACAATTAAATTCTTCAATTTTAATTGCTAACAGAAACATAGCCCAATCCCTATTAAAATAAACTATTTGCTTAAAATTCCATTCTATGTCGATTCAACATTGATAAAACAGACTTTTCTGCAAGAACACAGGTCTTCTCATCCAGGGCTGCCTGCGGGATTAGGGGCCTGCATTAGCAACTGCAATACCAGAGTTGCAGTTGTTCAGCCAGTTATATTTGTGTTCTAGTCACTAATCTAAAAACTGAAACACTGGGAAACACCTTCAGCTGAGGAACAAGTCTACAAACACCACTAACTTTATTGAAACATCAAAAACCAGGAGATACACTGGTGTAAGAAATGCATGTCTTTTGTATTAAAAATGTCTATTTCCTTCATTATACACACATTTGTGTAATCCTGAAAAATGTGAAAATAACTTCATGAATTATGATGTATTCTTCTGGGATTTAACTATTCAGAAGCAATAAAATATCAATTAATATTTTCAGGGCTGAATGTATGCGCTGGCCCTCTGTTCCCCTCTGCTGGCCTGAGGCAATTTGAAGACAAGAAGAATTTCCCAGATTAGGGAGAGGGATGGAGCATGCTAATAAAAAGGTCAACATTGGAATAGGAAGGAAATATTATGTAGATAGTTTGCAAAAGAAAAATGTTATTTAAGTGTTGGTGTACAGAACAATGCTTCTGGACTGCTTGGATTGGATTACAGAATTTAACTTGTTCCATGTGACGATGAATCAAACAAACACATTTTTAATTTAAGATTTAATTCTCTTAAAAGCAATCAAGAAAGGGAATGTTGCAGCTCGGCCTGTGGCATATCAAGAATTTCTCTTAGATGCAGAAATGCATTTAAACAGAGCAGCAGCAGCCGTATCCTGATGTGACACAAGGCGAGAAACGAAATTTAAAAAATAAACCAATTTCACTAAGGCACATCACCTCTACACGAAAACACACTTTTCAGCGTGACTGCAACATTTGCAAAGTTAAGCGGACGTGGGGAGGGGACGCGGCCCGTGGCTACGGGCGGTTTCCCGAGCGAGCCTTCCGAGCACAGCGCACCACGGATCTCGCCTCCCGGCGGAGCCGCCGCCCGCCCGCCCGCTCGCCCGCCGCCGCCTCCCCAGCCCCTCCGGCAGCGAGGCCCGTCCGGGCGCAGGCCTCGCCGGCCCGCGAAACCCTCGGCGCTCGCTCCGCCTCGGGTGGTTTAGCGAGGCGAAGCTCTGGGAAGCCGCCGCGCGTCCTACGCGTCCCTACGCCTAACGCGGCCCAGGAGCTCGACGCGCCAACCACCACCCTGCCCGGAGCGGTCGCCCGGCCGCAGCAGGGCAGAAGCACAGGGGAGGGATCACGCGGCACCGTCACCTCCTGCACGCCTACTGCCGCGGCTGATCGTGTCTGCTGCTCCTTCTCCAGCCTGAGAAAGGACCAACTTAAAGAGGGGGGAAAAAACAACCAGCCAAACACACACACCCCCGCCCCACCAAGCCAAACACAGCATGTATCAAAAACAAAATTAAACATAGAGTATGGCCAGGCTTGGCAGTGCTCCATAATTTAAAATTGATATGCTATGTTGTATTTTGAGTATCAGCAGGATCATCAAACCTACGTTTTAGGTTAGTTCTTTAGTTCTTCCTCCTATTTTGACAGAGTACACGAATGCTTCAGTAGGGTCTTTTGAAAAATAAAGGTAAATACAAGTATGTTTTGGCCTGGCTTCTGCATCTTCTCAGGAGTGCTCTCCATATTATATCATAAGACACCAGCACTTCCGGACAGGGCATGAAAATTACCTTTTTTTTTCTTGGAATATAACAGTCTCCAGTGAGGACTCATCCAGAAATGAATCTGTTGAACATAAATCCCAGAGGACATGCATACTATCTAGACTATTAAAAATGGATTTTGATTAGCCTCCCTGGATAACTGCTGACATGTCTATCTGATAAATTCTTATTTGCCAATAACATTGAAAAACAATTACAAGCACAACCACTTGTCACGTGTTTCTCCCTGATCCTTTGCAAAGCTGGGTTTTACCACCCCACAAATTTACACAGTGAGTGAGTAGCAGGGACCCAATTTCACTGTTTTTTCGAGAAAGTAAAACCTACTGACATTCCAAATATGCATATTAAAGAATAAATGAAATTACAAAGCTTCAAATAAGTAAAGAAACAGGAGATAAAAATCAGAAACATTGATTTAAATTGAAAGAAAAGGTCTTGCATGCAAGCATTAAAAATTTTCATGGCACTACATTTTCTGAAGAACATAAGGGATTTTATAGGGTTTGTTGTTGGTTTTTTTTTATATGAATTTACTGTTTATAGACATGGCCTGACAGGTTTCTGACAACAAACTTTCAGCTTAATATACAGTCAATAACAATCTATTTTACCAATGAATATTTTATTCTTCTCTTTCCATCCTTCTAGAAATAACTGTCTTCAGAATTTGCTTACACAGTAACTTTTTGTCCTGAAAACTCTGGAAGCTCTCAACTAATTACCATTTACGTAAGTCTCTCTTGTTTCTGTATGTGATTTACAAGATGTGCTCTGATCATTCTTTAATACCTGACGTATTACTTTCTACCCAACTATATTTAATGCATTTTAATAAGACATTAAATTATATCACAAGGAATATGACTCAGCTATCAACTGTGTCATGCACTGTAACACTGAAATTTTTGCTCCATTCTGCATTGGTTAATTATAATTTTTTTTCTAATGGTTGCATTTTTGAGACTAATGAACAGAAAAGATGGATTTTTCATACAGTGTGACAGCAATTATCGTTAGATCTAAAGCAGGCATATAACAAACAGTTTTCAACAACGGGACTATTATTAAAAGTTTATGGGATATGTTTTTTTCAAATCAGTTGTAGCCTCAAATTTAAAAGCTTCCTCACTTCAAAAATATTACAGGCAACCTTCTGAATTCTCATCATTACAAATACACAGATCATTGTGGTCCTGTTTTAAGATAGCATGTAACCTCCTGGCTAACATATGTAGTGAGAGATATTTTGACAGATGTGACCCTTGGAAACAGTGAAGAGCTTAAAAGAAATCATCCCCAAACCAGATGTGATGATTGTGGACAGATGTAAATATCACAGCCACTGTCTTCTAACACTGAGGCAGCAAATTCATCAGAATTAGGCAAACAAAATAGTCACAAAAGCTAAAAAGATACAGAAAAGATAAAAAGATCAAGACAAAAGATAAAAAAAAGAACCCCTATAGACAATCTCTCTTCTAGCATCTTAAAGAAGATAGTAGTTGGTTCATATTCGTATGTACCTTGTATCTATAGCCAAGCTGAAGGTCAAGTGACCCCTGCAAAGAGAACTGAAGAAGAGCTTCCTGCTGGAGCCAGCAGTGATGTTGGCACCCCAGGACTTGAAGTCTCCCAAGATGAAGCTTTGGCTGCCAGCATTAGTATGGACAACTGTTCTACAAACACTGTTGTTAGCAGGTCTAAAATCCAGGAGGACATAGGCAGTAGCCAAGTCCTTAGATTAAAAATGGCTGAGCAGAACTTCTTTAAACATTTCAGGTTGGAAAAAATGTGTTTTCAAATATGATTTGATACATTCTAGAATTATGATTATTCAAATTACATTTGCTCCAGATTTGCGGGGAGAACAGTGTTTTATATCCATTGACTAGGTTCTTAAAATCCAAACCAAAACCACACACCATCCTCTCCTGTTTTACCAGCGAGGATGTTTCAGAATTGCATCTATTTACCCGAACCTGAATCTGCCATCAGCACCGCATCACCTCTCCACCAAAAAAAAGCAGTATTCACAGTGAAAAGATTTCTAGATCACAAACCTGTATCATGTTTTATATAACAAAACACAAATGATCTAATAGGCAGACATCCAGGCTTACACATCCAGTATTAGGTCTACACCACTTCACATTTGGTCATTGGTATTTTATAGGTCCAGATCATTTTGGAGAAAACACCCGTGTTTACCTAATTTTTGAAGTGCCATTTAGTACTCTGCATTTATCAAGGATGCCCAGTCTATTTCCCTTCAACTACGATGGAAACAAAGCATCAGCCAGCACAACTTAATTCCATGGGTTATATTACTGCAGCGACTCCCACTGCACCTAGAGCGGTAAACATGCAGCTGCAACAACCACTTTCAGTCCGGAATTGCAGGAGGTTCCCCAAGTAGGGCCAAGTTAGTGGGAACTGGGGAACAAGACAAACCTCAACGCCTGGAGTCGAAGCTGCTGTACTCCCAGCTGGGAGGCAGCACAGCCCGAGTCCCGCTCCACAGGAGCGGCAGCCGCTCGACCGGAACAGGGGTCAGCAGGAGCAGGTGGCTGCACCATCCTACGTCGCGTTCAGTCGTTTCACCACGCTGCACCGTGGCACAGCTAATGCACATGTACGCCAAGGCAGTACGCCAAGTCAGAGAGATCAGCTCCATTTACACCCCGGGATCCCCCAAACCGTAGACTATCACCCGCAGGAAAATATTAACATCACCCTTTAACACAACAGCATACGTGTTGTTCCCTACATTGCAACCAGTAAGCACTGTATTCTGAAGTTATACCTACAGTCTCAAATACATATTTATGAAGGAAAGTTAAGAAAATAATACATCATCAGTTTCTAAGTGTTTTTATACCAATTATTTATCCCATTAACCTCTGGTAATTTATAACAAGCTGTCATATCATTAACACAATAAGTCAATAATTGCTGTCTGAATATTTTCAACCCTATCCTCATGATGTTCTCAGACTTCAGCAAGAGAGATGATTAATGAAGCTTTTGCATAGACAGCAATACTTACATATACATTTTATCTTTCGGCAAATATTAAGTTTGGTTGATCACCACACACATTAGACTTTCTTTATTTTGGGACTACCCAAGGCTGCATCCACTGCAAAGAGAACCAAGGTGTCTCTATGTGGTAAATTATTTCATTTCATGGTGTAATGGAAAAGGCTAATAAGAATCAAATGCTTGCCAAGATCTTTTTAAATTAGCATTTTCTTCGTATATCTGTTTTCTGTCAAAACAAACCTTCATTCAAAAACGAAACTAGCCCTCTTCATTGCAGAAATAACCTTCACAATGCAAATCAAGTCACTCTTCCAACCTTGCAAGCGCGTGCTTCCAGAAGCGACAGAAACAGCGAGGCTCTTGCTGCCAGCTTTTGCGTGCCTCCAGCGAGCTGGGGGCTCCATCTCCCCCAGCTCCCAGGCGTGGGAAGGGCCCCGCCAGGCCAGCGCAGGGCTTCTGACAGCCAAGGAGGCACCTTCTAGCTCAAATTGCTTCGTGCTTTCCTTTAAATGGAGAGAAAAGTTAAGGAGGAGTCAAGTCTTCTTGTCATTTTAATATCCCATCAAGAAAGGGATTCAGAGAATTTAGAAAAATAAAAAATACTAAATAAATATTCAGCTTTCCTCACTACTGTACTCTCTAGTGCTGTTCTTTTAGTAGCTGGATTTATAACAGAGAATCAACTGAGGCAGTTTAACTGAGAGACAGACTTCTTTTTCACAAAGATGTCATTACTTTTTTTTGGGGGGGAGGCGAGGATTTTATATTCTTATGAAATAGCATTTGCCAGATTCACTGCTCCAATGGAACAATGAACTATTTTTAAATTAAAATGATTATTCTATCATGTTAAATTAATAACCTTGCCATGAACTGACTGATGTCAGTGCTTTAAGCAAAGAAACCTTCCAGAACAAGTACTTAATAGATGAATTTACATATTAGAGTAAATTCAGCATACATCATTACTCTCTGTTCCAAAGGACTTAGGTGCAAAAAAAAGAACCAAATCCATCTATGTTATGAACTACATTGTCAAAGTGAAGAACAGGAAAGGCGTACAAATACATGCTCATATGCTACATTAAATAACTGTCCAGGTTTTTAATGCAACAGGAAGCATCAGCTTGAAAATAATTATAGTTCAATAATTTCTTCTTAGAGTCAAATTGTTAGGATCCTTCTTTAATGGGACATGTAACATTTAAAAATATTTTGTATATGCAACCGTTATATTAAAGGCTCTTATATCCTAACACTCTGAGATTACCTGGAGTAAACTGTTTTTTATAGTCTAACAAGAGCTTTTATTACATAGGTGCTGGTTAAATGTATTTTCCCTTTAGATCTTTGAAGGAGAAGAACATCATCTACAAACGTATTTTGTACCTGCTTTGACTGTTCTTTCTGCAGAGACTTTCTACCAAGTTTTCACTCAAACTTGTAAGAGACACTAATCTTAGCTGATATAATAACTTTAAAAAAAAAAGCAGAAGAAAATTACTCAGAATTATTGATTTTAAATACCCGATTAAAAGACCAAATTGTATTAAGAGTGAGATCATCACATAGAGGATCCTTTCCTAAAACATGAAGTATAGTATCTTTTATTTCAGGATTTCTTTCACAGAATTCAAAAATACATCACATTTACATTCTAAAAGTATGTTATTACACCATTCAAAATATCTATGACATTTCTGCAGACGCACATTAATGAAATACTCCAGGGACCCTGCATTATGTTAAACTGATCTCTACAAAGAAAATCTTACACTGATACATAAATATTTTTCCATGCAGAAGAGAGATAAAAAAGCAATGCTTATTAAATGCGGAGTGTTTTATGCATTTGCTTCCAAAGCCACCTTCTGAACGTTTGTATTTATATCAGTAATATTTTATACCCCACTGCAAATAAAATCTGTATGTTATTGTTTATCCGAAGGTAATTTTCACAAACTTTTGCCTGTTTCTCGGGGGCGCCAGGGCAGCCCTCCCGAAGCCTACCGAGGGCGACGGCGACTCCCGGAGACGCCGGGAGGACAGCAGGGTGGCACCGCTTCCCTGCGAGCTTCAAACTCGGCCTCAGACCTTCGTCAAAACCGAGACTCAGCTGTGCCCCCGCACCACAGGCGGGGCGCATCTCCGAGCTTCATTTGACGCTGGAGGCAAACCCTTCGGTAGGAGCGGAGCGGAGCGGCGCCTACGGCTGGTGACCGGCACGCAGAGGGGTGGGGAAGCCCCCCAGGGCGGGCAGCCCGCCGCGAGGCGCCCACGCAGGGTGCTGGCGCTGGCCGGCGAGCCTGGCGTGCCCCGTGCACCCTGCGTGCCCTCCGCTCGCCCGGGATCCCCGAGCGGCGCCACGGGGCCCCCCGGCTCCTCGCGCAGATCTGCTTACGGCCCACTTCTGGCCGCGTTTGCTCGTCGCCTCTGGGCCGGGCAGAATAAATACCGTGTCCTCTGGAGAGCACAGAATCACCTGTGCATTTGACTAACGAGTTTGTAGAAAACATTTATGTACGTGCATGCGCCTGTGTGTCTATGTGTATCTGCTTTCTCTCGCTTAACCTTAGGCTAATTAAAAGAAAATGCCGTGATCTTCCAGGTGTTGACTATGGGTTTGTTGAAAGGAAGTGAGCACGTTTTCCTTGATAAAAGGAAGATATTTTRACAGTGCTATATCTTGATTAGCTAGACCATTTTAATTCCCATAGCAACTGATCTCACATGTATATGATAAATGTCTACTTTCACGCAGGAGAGGGAAGTATTTCTATCAGCATTACCTGCACAGGGGTAACTGCATGTTGACTTCCATTTCAAAGCATGTGCCAAGAAGTTAGAAACAATTTTTAAAAAGAAAGTATGCATTCACGATAAAATTTTAATATAAAAAGTAGGCTCTCTAACACATATTTTCATTGTCAATGAGAAGAATAGCACATGACAAATGCAGTAGGTATGAAAGAAATACTGTTCATCTCAAACCATTCCCCTTTCTGTCAGTGCTATTATGCTCCATCCAGTCCGTTTGATAAAGCAAAGGCAGCAGTGAAAGAACTAATGCGAAGGGGAGTGTGTGTGTTAGTTCTAATTAAGTTCTAACATGAAAGAAGCAATTTAAGTAATGATGCTTCGACATTATAAATTCAGTTTCTCTAAACTTTAAAACACAAAAAATCCAGATTTCAAAGTCACTGAAAGACATCTATTGAGCAATACACACACACACACACACACACACACACACACACACACCAGAAAAGATTTAATGCAGTCATCCCGTAAATCAAAGCAGTAGAAGAGCCCTTTTATTCACTAGAGCACCTATTTAACCCCTCTCCGCTCCCTACCTTCCAGCCTTCTTCTAAGCCTTACAAGATAAATGGCTTTCTGCAGCAAGACTGAAAGTTATTGAATTCAGAGTACTTTGGATGTTTTGGACATTATTGCCTGTGGTTCTGAGGCTCTTCCAATGAACGCACTGCTACTGGCTTCTCCCTTTCATAGCTGGGGATATCAAAGCCGAGCCACCCTACTGACAGCGACCTGCCAGCTATGAAAGGAGGATGTAGCACCATTCCTCCAGCACACAGGTGATCACTGCATTCAGTGCTCATTGGAAGCTGAACATATTGTTCATTTCAGGACACTATAAAGTTGGTTCCCCCCATTTTTTGTTATTGTTTTAAATGCCTGCTTTTAGAAATTCTAAGGAAATCAAGGGAATGCCTTAACAAGCTGCCAGACACTCAGGATTAGTATATCCACCTACACGTTGCACCTTACACTGGAAATGCAGCATCATGGCGTGGGTTTTTTTTAGGTTTAAAAAGCAAAATAGCATCAACCTTTGTACCTTCCAATTATTACAGTCCAATATGGAATATCCCTCAAACATTAGCCGTCAATTATTCTCCCCAAAACATCCAGCACAGTAATATTTTTGAACCCACCTCAGAAAACACTATGTTTGTGTGGATGCTTTTTTTATATAATAACCAGAATAACTGCACTTACACAAGAAGAAAGAATTACTTTGCCATGTAGAGGTAAAATAATCATGTCGAAAGTTTGATACAGAGGAGTACCTATTTCTGGCTTTTACACAGGGCATAGCAATAATGAAACCCTACATTTTCTGTGCGAATGAAAGTTTCCTTTAATAGAACCTAACTCTAGTCTTTAATAGGAAATTGTAATAGTTGTTAACCTCTAGGTCATCTTACATACATATAATCCATAAATTGCTTTGTAAAATAATAAGATCATGCTTGAGCAGGATTCGTACTCAACATATGCAATATTAGGATATAAAATAGCTGCTGGCTAAACAGCCTCTCCTCATTTCACTCCACTATTACCTACTTAATAATGGCAGAATATTTAGTATTTCACTTTAGGGCAACAAACCCCCAAACCCTAAGAGATCATTTGAGAGGGACACTGCCTTCCAATTCTTTGGGGGTAAAATCTACTGATTGAATGAGACAGATTTTTTTTTTTTAAAACAGTCTTTATTTTTTAGCTATCATATGTAAGAGGCTTATGAAAAGTCACAGCATGTGAAGAGAGGCTGCCATCTTGGGTTTATGGAAATAGAATAAATCTCAAGCTTAAATAGACCTATAGTAACAACGTCCTTTATATTCCTGCAGTTTGCCCTTAACAGCAAACAAATAATCTGAGTGATAACTGAAAATCAAACCGAAATAAGGAGTGTATGTTGCAGTCGTCTTACAGTTGAGAGGCTTATACTGCTCTTTGAAAACATGATTAACTGAGTTAAACAAGTGAGCAAAAAAGCTAGTTCAGTAAGTACAACTTTCCTTCCAGGTAATATTTGCTCTACTAGACTATTTAGACCATGCACTAAAATTGCTGCTTTCATGCCCGCAAGGACTGATGTGACTACAATGCCGTGGTAGCAAAGGCACCCAACTGCAGCACCCACACAGCAAACTCGGGCCTTGGCGTCCTTTAATAAATGCCCGCTTCTGTTTAGGGAAAAAACACACCAGGCTCTGTAGAAAGCCTATCCAAAAATGAATCTGAACAGCAGGAACCTTGTTTCCTCGCAGTCAGTGACGGAGCCGCACGTGGCTTCGGCGGAGTCAGAAGCAACCCAGCCGCTACGTGTCACCTGCACGGGGGCTGTCGCAAGAGCGGGCAGCAAAGTCGGCCCATCCCAGACCCAGGACCATCCCTTCAGGAGCAGCTGCAGCCCTTGAAGGCCTCCCTCCCTCCGTGGCTCGGGGTCTCACTGCTCCTCAAAACAATTAAGAACTTCGGAAGGGGCCAACTACTCTGTGAGCGACAGCAATGCGGATCGGGGTGTCGTGCTGCTTTCCCAGCGGGGACTTGCTACTGCAGTTTAGCAACCGCCAAAGTTACAGTGGTAGTCAAAACAAAGATTTATTCTATTAGGAACAAATCTTTATCACCAGGAAACTAACAGGCTAACTGCATTCAAAAATGGACACAAGACGATGCAGATGTCTGCCGCCCGGGGACGTCTCCCCAGCCCTCAGACACGCGTCCTGCCCCCGGCACTAGGCACAACAGGGAGAGGGCACAAGTTCTCCAGCCCACGCCCCTTCCGTAGTCCCATTAGCAAGACTTTTGTTCTCCTTAAAGACAGAGTTATTGCTTCTAGAATAAAACTAAATAACGTATCTGTTGCATATATATATATATATATGCAACATTTTATATAAATGAACTGACAAATAGTTGCTAAATGAACCATATTCAGCATCTCGTAATCCCACATTGAAGGCCTAATAAAAAGTAAACCAAACACCCATCTCAGAGTACTATTTGGTACCACAATCTCCTTCTGATACACATAACTGGTAACCAGTCCCCTGATAACTTAAAAGCTATGCCACCCTCAAGGCATCCTACAGTAACGTGATTGTACAGCACCAATTCTTAGAAATGCCATTTTTAAAACATTTTCAAGTGAACACTTACTCTCACTTTAAAGATTACACATCATGGAAGTGTTCTCACTCAATGATTTCCCATGCACTGAGTGAATTTGCATTGCTTGAGGTGATTTCCTCTTTGAAGAACTTTTAAATCACAGAGGAGCCGTCCCTTACCCAAAGATGTAAAAAATCTTTGTAACTGCTCTCCCTTTGAGAGTTCTCTAGTTATTGTGTAATTCCCCGTTTGAAGATATGCATATTGATGAAGAAGTGCCTTTGAAGATTTTCACATTGTTGAGATGGGAGCAAGCCTTTGAAAAATGCTCACATGATGGAAGAGCTACCTTTCGAATCATTTGTATTAACAGGCTACTCCTCTGCTGAAAAAGTTTTATTGCTTTCTTAATTTACTGAGATAGCCTGTCCTTTATTAATGTATATAAATCTCCTGCTTTGTAACGCTCTTGGAAAATACATTACAAAAACTTAGTTGTTTTTTTGTCCAGAAGTCCTAACCAGCATTACCATTAAACAGAGAAAGCCGATAAAACATTACAAACATTCACATGCAAATATGAGTAACCTGTCTCATTTATGTAACATTGCAGCGCCAGCTGAGAGGAAATCTCTCATCTGGGAGAGACACAAAGCCAACTAACTTTTGGTGTTACTAGGGCTGCTAACAGGAGCACTTGGGCTCTGATCCTTCAGGAGATGAGCATTAAACTGCTGCACATCAGTTTTGCCTTGCAACAAGCACGTTTTTATTTAGTGATTGGCATTTTACTTAGTCATACCAACTAGTTCTAAAACATCAGGTTGTATCACAGCAAATCCAACAAAATCAGTTTATTTAAATATCCAAATTACATCTGAAGCACTTAAGCCACTACTGCCACATATAAGAGAGGCTACTGCAAGTCCTTAACACCCTGCCAGCACGTGAAAGAGCAGAACACTGAGGCTAGAAAATGCTAAGGAAGTAGAAACCCTCCTGAAACATGTCCCCCAGGAGGATTAAAAAACTTAAAAGACCCCGACTTGCACATGGAAAGCTCTCTGTTCCCTTTCCCCTTCTCAATGTTCTCTAAATTAATCACACAACAGGTTACACTAATGGTTAAACAACAACAAAAACCTGCAAGCTTTAACAACCTACAAGTCCATTATTCTACAAGCAAAGAGACAACAACTTCTTTGCATACTCCTCCAAGATAATATTAGTCCTAAAATTATGCTCAGACCACAAAAACTATTTGATACTATGCTTTTGAACCTTCCTGAAATTACATTTTAATGCTGGAAGAATAGTAATATTTCAGTTTGCATTCATAGGATCACAGGATAATGCGGAGTGGAAGGGACCTCAGAAGGTAAATTTGTCCAATCTCCGCATGACGCTTTCTATTTCCAGTTAAACCAGGGTGTGTACTAGCACTCTTAAAATGAACATCAGCCAGAAGAGCCCTATTTTTCAATACTTTATAATTTAAATAACATTCTATACACAGGAGTTAATCTCCTGACTTGTTTTACACTCAAGTAAATGTTGCACTTAATTACATAAGAAACTTTTAATCATTATTCAGAAATTCTGAAGTGTCTACTTAAAAAAGCACAGTGAAATTCCTAAGAAATTACAAAAAAAAATCCCTTCTCCCCACAATGTACGTGTCAATGCATTACACAAAGTGAAGTCAGGAATGTTTGAAATAATGTAGGTCAAAGAGAGGGACAGGAGAATCAGACAGCATCCTCGCACATCTTGACATCAGAAGAGCACAGTTGATTTCAGAGAGTTGTATTTTCAAAGCCTTCTAAAAAATCTGGAAGTTTTCATTAACAGAAACTAGGTACTTGCAGTCATTAGATGCTGTTCAGTAGTGAGACCCTACAAGCAGTTGATCTATGCCCCTGCACGTCCGGAAGGACCAAGCAGCACTGCAACATAGTAGAAGGAAAACTCATGAGATTTCCTATTGGGCTAATGCCAGGAATTCTTGCTACAAAGACTAATTGTTATATTCTTATTACATCTGCCAAGGCAAAAGAAGTAATAAGAGATAAAATTGTGAACACTAATTTGGAATGAACAAGTGTAAAACTCTGAGATTTACCCAAACACTACTTAAAGTTCTGCCACTGGCTTTGAGAGTGGGGAAAAAAGGTTAGAAGAGTTAAAAAAAAAAAAAAAAAGTTAGATTGGAGGGGTGGGGGGGGCAGCAGAGCAGGGAGGGGGAAAATGCATTAAGTAAAGGAAAGACTGGAAAAGGTTCATCTTTATAAATTCAGTCAGACAACAAGGATCATGATGTCAACTGCGACAAATACCCTGGGCAAGTTTTTCCACAGTGATTTTCCCTTAAATCATCATCAGGTGTGAGTAAATTAATTGCTATGAAAAATAACATTATTGTCATGTAAGTGGCTATGAGATCACTTTGGTACTGTAAGCACAAGCTTTGCAGTCAAGAGCAATTTCCTGAGGGCCTCCAAAGGCTTCCTATTGCAATACAAAGGAAGTCATTCTCACAGAGCACGGGAGGGCAACAGGAGTAAAAGAAATGAGCATTAATGATCTCCATTCATTAGCAGGAAGCTGTTATAAGTTTGTGGTGATTAATCATATTAAGTAACTATTGACCAACCACAATTAAAAAATATTTAGTGTCCTGCTATAGAAAGCTGTAAGTAGGTACTTAACCAGTTCTCAAATAATCCATTTCACTTGTTTTTATGCAGTATATTTGAACATTAGGCCTAGAATAACGACGTTTCAGTATCATCTCCCCATAAGCATATAAATTTACTTAACTACCATTATTTGAAGATTTTTTTTTCCCCCTCAGTCACAATCTCAAAATTTGCTCTTTGAATGTAAAGCCACAGCTATGTGAAGCTTTAGTCTTTTTCCCCCCAGCACCTTGGATTACCAACTCCCACCACTTCTCCTCCAGATATTTCCAAATATCTCAAAATAAAACTCCATTCTCTCATCAGTTTCAACCAATTTCCCACCAAATCGGTGACCGCTACACCATTTCTGACATAAAAGGAAAAAAGAGCTTGAGTTTGTAATAAAGGAAAAAGCAAGGTAAAACACAGTAACTTCTGGAAATGTTTCACACAACTCTGCTTTTTCTTACTCTGATCCCATCAGTCATTTAGACAGCAGGTTTTTGGTTTTTTTAAACAAGAACTTTTAAACTTCATGATAAAAAACAAAAAACCACCACCTTACTTAAAAGGGTTCTGGGTAGCTCTGGCCCCAGCAGCTGCTTGCGATAGCCAGAAGAGCGTGCTCCTGGCACCCTGCTTCCAGGCACCGTGCCCCGCCGCCCCGGCCCCTCGCCCAAGCAGGGGCCACCGCAGCTCGGGGAGCCCTGTAACAAACCTTATGTAAAAGCAGTGTTCGGGGCACTTCTGTCTCTCACCTCAGACCAAAGCGATCCTTCCAGAAAGGGCTTGCTCTTCCACAAACTTCAGTTGCGTTGCATGTAACGCACAGACCTCTGAGGACAGTGAGCACACCTTGCTTCCCCAGGGGTAAAGCACCACAGCCATTTCCAACATTAAATACTAGGTCCTTAAAAATTTGCTAGCTCGTGCTTTAAACATTATTTAGGTCAAGCAGCTCCAGAAGTGAAAGCCCCCTCACAGCAGATCACAAAACCTTACACGTCGTGACTGCCATTAGCCACCCCGTCCTCAAGGCAGAGCGCACCACGCATCAGGCGCCGCAGAGCTAGCATGTACCGAGCCGGCGCTTCCCTTGCTCCAGTCTTTTGCGCTGATACATCTGTTTTCTAGCTGTAACAGTCTTCTAGTCCCGAGACAGGCACTGCATTTCTAACACATGGGGTCATGGTTTACAGCATCCAGTGCCTGATGCTGCCCCTCGGATGTCACCTGAGCATATAAGAAGTTGTTTCAAAATTAACACCAAGTAAATACTGAGCCAGATTTCAACTTCTCAAAGAACTGTCCTTAAAATACCCATTGCATCTGCACTGACAGGAGTCCCTGCTGGAGACAGGTTGTACAGGCTCTTCTGACTGACAGGAGGGTCCTCTGCAGAAAGCAAAAGCAAGTGCTGGCTTTTGTCAGGTTGTCACCTGCCAGCAGTGCAAGGACCCTTCTCACTTAGATCCCACCGGGTCATTTACACTGCAGACTTCCATCTTCTTTTTAAACAATACCACTTCATGATGCCCTTGATGCCTTCAAACATCCTGGAATGCTCTTGTATGACAAGAAATGTTATAGATACATTGGCTATCTGTTTTGGCTGAAGTATTGTGGAAAAAACATTTCAAATGAACGAAGTCCTGGAAACGTTATCATTTGTTATCCTAGATACGTCTGGAAATTTTTCATAACTTTCATAGCTTTCCTCAGATACTGAGCATTGTTTTGACAGAACTAAAACTTTGTGTGCGCTTTTGTTAGTTTTGAGTGAAACATTTTCCAGGAATGCTTCTCGGGGTCACAGGGAAATTTATACAGGGATAAAGGACAGAGATTCACGCCCAGGGAATTGCTCCACTGCTCAGAACACATTTCTGGGAAGCAGAAAAACTGAGGTTTCTGTTTTTTCTGTCCATCCTGGAACAAACTATTGAACTGGGAATATACAGCATCCTGTATTATAACTGGGGATGCCTTACTACTAAATGTTGACAGGCATCTCTGTTTCACATGACAACATTTTCATGAAATTGTAATATTTTTGGCTGTTCTATTTGACTAAAGAAACCCAAACAAACTATAGAAAAGGCTCCAATTCCAATGAATGTTCATCAGAGTGAGGCTGAGGTCAAACAGGAGCACTGCAAGACCTGTCCCTTAAGCTTCCTCCAAAAAAACAAACAAAAAAACCCCAACAAACCAAACAAAAAAACCACACCTCTTTGGTGTGTATATACATCATATCATCACATTTGTTTTCATCCTGCTCTCTTGTCCTTACTCTTAAAAAAAAATAACACAATGCAAGTAATTAAGTATTTACCTACCCACCTCCTCTCCACACAACTACATGAGCAGGATAAAGGAGATTTCCAGGTTTGCTTGCATATTCTCCTTTTACAGAGCCTATATATCAGTAAGAAATTAAAATATTTGAACTTAAATTAGAGAGTGTTGTGCTGCAATTGATATCTATTACGGCACTTCAACTGGAGTTTGTTTGGATGATGAAGAACAGCATTTAACCTTTCAGGTCTCTTATTCTGAAAAAAAATCATCCTGAAAATACAGCCAAGGCAATGAAATTGCCTCTTTCACTGGAAAGAAGGTTATTTATGTTATTTGGGACTGAGGCACAGCTTAACAAACTATTACAGAATAGTATCTTTGATTTTAAATTGAATGTCAAGCATAGTTATACAGTGGTGAAGTACCCTCAGCTGTCCAACAGAAGTGTAGCATATTGCATGCAAAACGCAAGAGGATGGGACAGAAAAAAAAACAACACACCAGAAAACGTTAACTGCAGAATGAACGGCCCCTGAATGGGGACAGACAGGTATTGCTGCCCTAACTTACATTGGTGTCCTGCGGTCATCTGGTCTCTCTGGTCCCTAAAAATTTGCACTAGCACAAAAAGGAGAAAGCAGGAGTTCACACAAGCATGCACGAGAAAGAAAAATGTACAAATACAAGCAAGAACCTTCCAACTGCATTTGTGTTACAGAACAATTAACTATTAAAAAAAAAAGTTAATTGGCATAAAATTCGCCTGATTTATCTAAGCAGTTTCAGTAACTTGAAATGTTTTGTAGGATATGTGGAGCATTCAGCAAAAGGCAAGAAAAGTTACAAGCGCACTTCTCGGCAGGTTTGAGCACCACGCTTGGAAGACAAAACAAGACGTGTGCCACTGCAGAAGTCACAGCTGGGCTGGGAACGCTGCCACGAGGGTAGGCAGCCGCTCAGCGCCTGCTTCGCCCACCGGCCCGCCACTGGGCACGCACGGGTATCCCAATGCAGGTACTTCACCTGAGACACTCAAAACAAGCAGTGGCCACCGTGTCTTGCCAAACACCACAGAAGCTGCAGCTATTTTACTATAGAAAACGCAGTACTCCAGAAGCCACCACCACAGAGCGAGAATTTGCATGCTCTGGTTCTACGGCAGCCAGAGCTTCTGCCCTTTCTTCCTTCCTTTCATATATATGCACCGATAATTCACCAGGAGTTTCAAATAATATTCAATATTACATTCCCATGATGGTCTAGCTCAATAACAGTTTATGATACCTGAAAATGGCAGGTGAAATGTTTTACACAGAGATAGTCTTAATGGCAAGTGACATGAAAAGAAAGGTAAGAATCTAGTGTCATTCTCCCATCTCATTTCAGTGGGTGAAATGGAGGATTTAATCAGCCTACCAAATAAAAACGAAAGTTTCATGCGGTCGTGACTGATCTACGCAAATTTCATAGTCTCAAGAGTCAACAGAGCAGTTTAAGTTTTGAAGTATATGGCTTTTACGGCTTCAGTTAATTTGGGCCTTTTTACTATGAAAACATTTAAAACACCTGTCATTTTTAACTTATGAAATTATTATTGAGTTCAGCTAACAACAGAATATTGCATATTACTGAAATAATTAGTAACCAATTTTCTCAAAAGGCTGAATTTCTTAGGAATGTGACAATGGGTCCTTTAATCTTCATAAACTCTTTCAGGATCCTATACTGACAATCTCATTTCCAAAAGTCACAGATGACAAGTTACTGCACTTGCACCTTTGTTTGACAAATTACTGCTAAAGCCATAAGAATGCACATCCAGATGCTGATCTGTTGCTTATTCATCCACTACTGTTTTCTAATTGGAGTCAAGTACTTGTGAATATTTTTATACGCAAGCCTGAGGCAGCTATCCATTTTCTGAAGGAAAACTAATAACAAAGCTAGTAACTCTTAGAGCTCTCCACTTACTCACAGCAAACGGAGAAACACGAGATTACAGCGCTAAGCATGTCTGCATTCAATGGTGTTTCCTGTTCACATCAGAAGGGATTATTCTTGTTTCTATGACTGCATTGCCATTTACTTTATTATAACCACTTCTGATTTACTGTGTTACTTACATTAATACAGAATCTGGACTGTTACTGGTATTTCAGCAGAACGTTTGTCTTACTCTGTTTGGCATATCATTGTTTACATTTGTAGTCATGAATTATAAATTAGACCCCATATAACTTTACTGTATAATATTCTACTTTCATTATATAAACTGCATAAATCAGATTTTAAAGTATATTTCTGGCCCTTACAGAGTATAAAATTGTTACCACAGCATTCTTGAGTTTTTATGAAGTGCTGAGAAGAAGAATTTTTCCCACGAATCCCCACTGAAAATACAAAAACCAAAGGGATCCCCATTGACTTGCATTAGGATTTGGATGCATCATGTTGCAGCCACCTGTATGGCATGGAGATATCCCAGATTATCTTTGCAGACATCTGTATAAAATAACATGGTACTCAATGTAAATAGAGCGGAAGAAGGTTATTTTACCCAAGACTGAAAATAGAGCTAAAGTCAACAGCAGGTTGACTTCCTACACAACAGAAGGTTTCTCTTCCTACTGTACACCAAGACAGACAGGTCCTGAAATAGATCCCAAGGACTTTCTGGAAAGTTTTTAACTCAATAACTACTTTTGAAACAATGGGTAGAACAATATAAGTGATAATATAGAAATATACAGAGGGTTTAAATATAGATGTAATATTTGTACATGCCTTCTGCAACTAAAAGCAGTATTCTTAAAACTGCAGTCAGAGTATTAAAGTCAAGCAAATACAGATGAAAGCCAACCTATCTTCATTCTGAAATACCGCCGTGCAGCCTTTGAGGTTCTCGTAACAACACGGCCTATTCTTCCTCCCGATGACGGGGGATCGTGTCTGTAGGAGAGTGGTGTGTCAGGCAACAACCAGGTGGGAAGAGGAAAGGGGAACACGAGACACCACAAACATTTCAGAATCAAAATGTACTACAATTTTTGTTATGTAAATCAGGACAAGTTAATGAAAAAAAAATTCAGCCATCCTCCATTGGCATCCTTCATGCAGACTGTTTGGGGTTAGCTGTTTGATTCAAGGGATGGCCCTGCCCATTTAAAAGAAAATGGAACCCCAGTGCTTAGCAGGAGGGGAGCCACACCACTGGATTTGCTTTCTTTCAGATGAAGAATAAAGTTGTTTGATATTCAAAGATGCTTAACAACAACAAAAAAAGTTATTATACAATGGTTGGTTTCATTCAGTTCCTAAATTCTTCTGTAGTGCTGCTCTTTAGCTAATCAGCTTTGGAACACCAAGCAGTTGCAGAAAATATCTCCATTTGCTCATTCCTCCACCCACAACTGGGTTAAGAGATGTAACAAACTGCCCTGAAAAACTGAAATGCTCAAAGACTACTACATAAATCCAAATTTTTTGTTATATATATATTTTTTTAAGTCAATATAATGATTTTCCTAGAAGTGAATAAAGCCCATACAGTTAGAAGATAAAAGCTTTACCCTTTTAAAGTTAAAACCATTCAGGTACTCTGTCCCTAATAACTTCTGGCTATAGCAATGACTTCTAGATAGCTATATACTTAATTCTACTTTATCCAACAGGTTTGGCAGCTAGCATAATTTTACAGGGAAAAGGCACTTCTTAAAGATATATTGTAGTAAACAAGCTCAAAAACTTTTCATTTCTTACAAGACCCTGTGGCAGGGCACACTGCAGTCAGACACTATTTACATGTGAAGCAATGACTGAAACCATGATGACTCTGGATATGTTAACAGTCCTCTCATTAAAGTACACAGTTACTGCAAAGTCCCAATGGATGCCCCACATCTGATGATTTAATCTACCAAGAAAAATAAACTAAAAAAAGACTTCCCAGAAAATAAGGAATTTTAGAGAACAGTAGATAAAGCAGCAGTTGCTCAAGTCTAAAACAATAGCCTAAATGTATAGTAAGCAAGGAAAGTTCTTTTTTTTTTTTTCCTACAAAACCCGAGCGAATTAAGCTTTTATTAAAGCTATTCTGAACTCTTTAAAGATTAAATTTAACATTTTACAGCTTTCTAACTTAAACCGTATATTTGAGATTATAGTGCACAGATCGGTCCAAGACTGCACGAAAGCTGTTTTTTTATATGAGGATATTCACAAGGTTTTCGTTTTCTGTTTTGAGGAATCACAGGACCACATGCCATGTGTAAACAAGAAAATCCACAATATTTATTCTGCCCCAAAGATGTCTTTTCCAGACAGCAAAAAAAGAAAGTTTCTTTCCTTAAGAAAACGTTGAAGCATACGCTTCGAGTTAAGGCCACGCTCAAGCACTGCCTGTAGTAGTTGCCTATGGCAGACACGACGTGAAGGCACAGAAGAGAGGTTCCTATGAAACAAAGAAAAGATTTGACAGTGAAACTGAGCATGGATCTAATTATTCCTGTGACATTTGTTTAATGTATTTTAAGATTAACACCATGCTAGGTAGGAACTTGTTTTTTTAGAAGCCTTTTTTCTAAAGATATTTTTCTAGAGGAACTTGAAAGCAATTTATAACTGTGCGAAGAAGAAAAAGAAAGGTACATTTTTTAAAGCCAGCTTGACTATATGCAGATCCTTATATTCAAAAATTGCTACTGCTGCTCATGTACTTTTAAAAATATTGCAGAATAATGACGGGTCAATAAAAAACATCTTTACTATGTATTTCCTGCCTGGAAACATAAGCCATTCGGGAACCATAGTATGTTCTGGAAGCTAACAATTAGCAACTAGCAAATTATAAAATATCTCTAACCCAGTCTTAAAAACAAACAAACAAATAAATAATTCCTAATTAGATGGATTTTTTTTTCCTCCTTCAAATTTACAGCCTGCAGGTTCACTAAAGAGGCAGCCTTTGATAACAAGGGCCCTGTTCCTCCTACCATTGCTGTCCTGCTCACCGTAATGCTAGTCTGGACAGCACTTCTACTGTGAACATTAAGCTACTATCAAAACTCATTGCTGAAAATAGGTGTATACTACTTTCAGCAAGCAGTTGGCATTTCATTATTTAGGGATGACATATCATTACAGCGGTACATTTAAAGGTTAAAATTCTAGCATGCTGCTGAAAATTTTAAGTGGTACACTGAAAAGCCACTATCATTATTTATAATGGTTTTCCCAGCTGCAAAATGTGGTGGATGGAACAAATTAAGCGTTTGCTGGGAGAAAATCTTCTCTAGTAATAACAAAGTAAACAGCAAACTATAACTGGTTAGTTGAAAACTAATTGAAGCGTAACCAGACATGCGCCTGGAAGGCATATACCCCTTTACTGTCAGTCACAAGTAATTCTGCTGAGTATTAGTAAGAGCAAGTTGGAAATTTGTCATCTTTGAACAATGCCCATAGAAAAAATACTTTATAACATGTAACATCCTTTATAATCTACCACGGTACTCCATGTGCTCCCAACTGCATACCTTACCTTTCTTATGGGATACAAACTTATTTGTCTTTAGTTCCCAACTCAATCATTTGCTAACTTAGTGAAAGCTCCTGTGCAAGGAATGCAAGTGACTGCTATTTATAAGCAATTTAAGGGGAGTATGAATATTGTTGGAGGAATATGCTACGATAAAACCATGCAGGAACATTCAGCTTGCAGGAGACAATGGCAAAGTGCCGACCTTGCCAAGAGAAGGCAGGCCAGAGCTTAACGTCTGGGCTGAGTTAAAAAACAAACTCTGTCCTTTACGTACAACTAAAGAAAATACCTTCTAAAATAAAAATTCCAATATATAAAGGCAATAGCAACTATATTAACAAGAATTCCCAGTCATACTTGTGCTGCTATGACAGAAGACAATCAGCTCAACACAAACAGCAGAAGTGGACAATTTGAACAGCAAAGAACAACTCAGAAATGAACCCTGAGCATGTGCAGAGTAAATTGCATTCAAATATGCGACAACACAACACGCCTTCAGAGGAATAAGAATAAACTTCAAGGTCACTGTATGCCATGAATTGCTCGGTTGTCTAATGCCACCAATATTATTGCTGATCTACAGTAAAGAAATTCAGTGTGGTTGATGACTGTTAACTACCTATCTGTTATGCAATCTGTAGCCACCATTTTAATGTTAAATTTAATAAACATTTTGAAAACTTAAATACATGCTGAATGTATATAAAGTATGGTAGTATCACCATGAAATCATTTTCTTAAGGGAATACTAACACTTTTGTAAATATTTTGTATAACAAAATTTTTCACCAAAAAAATCAGAAAAAAGTTTGTGACCAATACTACTGTGGGTTTTAAAAAAAAGCAATCTAATTGTATAAAATGTATTATTTTTTGACTGTGCACAAACAGATTGGATGATATTAGATGTGAGCAGAAAAACATCTACACAGGAGGATGCACATTGTGGAAAACTGGAAATAACCCACTGTGGCTTAGACAAAAACATGGGAAGAGAATACAAGGGTAGATACTGCCTATATCCACGAGGAACTCCTCAGGGAACATGGCCAGCTCAACACAAAACAATACTGAACACAACGCACGGGGACTGGCATTGCAGATACGCATACCACGCACAATGACAAAACTTAGGGAGATTTTTTTGCCCTGGAAATCGTGGCCAAACAGTTACCTCATCTTTACTCCCAAAATACAACCAACACAGACCCATGAGCAAATGTATTAGTTTCACACCGACAGGTACAACACCCCGTCCCCCAAATTCCTCTCTATCTTTCTCTAGTTCTCTGACTCTCTTCTTGGGATGAAAGAGACACTAATTACCTGGCACATCTTAAGACACTGAGTAGCCAATACAATCCCAGCTGGGATAAATATTAGCATCTATTACTTAAATAAGGAGAATGATCAATTCAAACACTTCCCTATCTCTAACAAACACGTTCTCAAGGAATAATTTATTTGATAGATGCTTCCCTGCCTGAGAGATGCAATTTTGGAGCAGCTAGTTACCATTGCAGATAAAAAAGTTTGTCTGAGGAAGATATGGCCAAAAAAAAGAAATCCACTTTCTCCCCCAAACATTCTGATCTATTATCTCATTTCTTACTAATTGCTCAACATTTAAGTATGTTTAAAGTATTTTAAGACTGTTCTATTTAAGCAATAGGTTTTCTAGACACCAGAAAACTGCACATGTTCCAGGGAAGCCTCAAGTATGTTTTGACACCCAGAACCAGGACAGGGCTGCCCGTGCTTGAGGAAGGATTCAGCCCCTGCACCCCAGCAGGACCGTAAATCACCGCCCCCTTGGTTAGTGACACGCACACTTCGAGACACCGGCCTTTGTCTGTAATTCAGCTCTGTTAAACCAACAATGTTACGGTTTTTCTGCACTCTACTCGCGTTACACCAGCATGGGAGGAAGCTCGTTCCTGTTCGTTCAGCAGGCAGGCAGCGTGACCCTGTGGTTTATACCACAAAGATAAAGGAGCTATTGAAGCCATCTTGCAGATGACTGCTAGCTCATCAGAGCAACTTATCTCCTGGATTTCACACTAGCACTTTGAAAAAAAGGGGGGGGGGAGAATAACACTGAAAAGAGAAAGAAAGAGAACTCACTAACTTCTGAGATTTTAAAATTCTATTTATACAACTTGGTGTATCAGAATTTGAAAAATCAGATAAATTACATATTTAAAAATAGGTCTATTTTAAACTACCTAAGGAAAGAGAAAAGAAAAAATAGAGGATTTCCAGTGGGGTTTCAAGGTGAGATTCAGAGTCTGCCTTTCAGAAAAAAAAATTACTATTATTATACTGCTGTATAGCAGAATAACTCTTTCCTTTCTTGAAAGAGCCCTGAATTGGTTGGTAGAGCCAGAAGGGTGATGCCATTGACTCACGGCGTTTTTGAGAGATCAGCTGCAGCCGTAGCCTTTGAGTCTACAACTCAAGCGCTAATACAACCTGCAGATCTCCATCCAGCAGATCTGTCTCACCTAGGATGAATATAAAGCACCTTGTAGAACAAGTACTTCTGTGCTCAGTCTGAAAAATATTAATTCATATTTTTGTTACATTAAAAAGGATAAGATTTTTTTTAATTACTTCAAACAAAGCCATTTTTGGCTTGGGCTGTTCATTGTGAAGGGTGGTAATTTAAAATGCAAACATTAGAGACTTCTAATTAATACAGTGTATAAAGCACACTTGCACTGCTCATCTGAGAGACATGAAAAAGATGATAGTGTTTTCATTGGAGAAAGCTCACAGGTGCACTTGACTGTATTTTTTGTCACTTTTAAATGCAGTTTTTACAAAGGATTCTGCCTGGACTTTCCCACATGCAAACCCACTGACACAAGTTACAAGAATCATGACAGTACTTACACCTTTGAGCAGAAAGTCTTTTCCTCTCTATGAGCTTTGGGCAGCTTTTTAGATCACAAAATACCCACAAATAGGACTAGATTTTCCAGAGACTTTATCAGAGCACCTAAATGGAATCGGGCAGATTTTGAAAACGCTCAGCAATCAACAGCTCTTGTTTATAGTAGTGACAGTTAATGAGCATGAAGGTATTTTGAAAATATTTTCAAAGTTTACTAGATGTTTAATGCTGGGAGCTTTCCTTTTCCTTTGCATCAATTTGCCCTTTTAATTTTTCAGCATATGAGCTGTTTCTTTCAGCACTGGTATCTCCTTAGAAGCCTTTGTCATGAAACTTCTGTCAGCCTGGAGTCATCTGTGAGCCAGAGAAAAGGAATTTAGGTTCCCATATTGCAATTTTGTCACATCTCTTGATATTCTTTCAGCCTTTAGCGCATCATTGACACTTCACAGATATTCACTGGCTTCTCCCCAGAATGATCTCCTGGACCCACCACCTAGCTAAAAACCTCATGTCCTTCACAGATCATGTTTGGTGCCACTACCCTCCAGGCATGCAATACTGATAAAGAAATGAGCTCTTGGGGTTGTTCTGGTTTTATTTTATAAGGAAGTATGTTTCAGCCAGGTGCAGATACTAGTTGAAGCAACACAACAGATTATGAGAAACAGGACAAGAAAAAAAAATTGTGAAAAAAAATTGACAATCTCTCCTTCAACCTTGACACAACTCTTCTGTATGAGATGCCTAACCCCCAGGGAGGCACGACTATATTTACATTTTCCTTTTCGTTGATCACATATGCTATGTGCTCTTATACCCAGCTGTACATCAACTTCCACTGAAGTCTTACGGGGACATGGCAATGAAAGGAAACACAGAAAACTGAATATTTGTAAATCATTACGAAAATTAGGAATTATGAGTCAAAAAGGTGTGAAATTTTCAGAGCTGAAAGAACACATCCTTGTGGCTAACATTGTCAGATTTTTTTTCACCATACACCATCTAGAAAATTTCCACCCTGTGGCATGAAGTGATATGTCAAATGTTAGGGTGGGGAACAAGGTGTGTTATGTTGGGTAGGTTGAAACAACAGACTTCTAACCATTACTACTACTGAGTTACTCATACTCAAGACACATTCATCAGGTTGCATTCAGACGTGGCTTTTGTACATAAAGGGTACTCAAATGACCTTGGTCTCCACAGCATTAGTTACCTGAAGCTAGGGGAAAATATAAAAGGAAGAACAAGTGCACAATCTGACTTAAAGAAAGCTGTGTGCCAGTATTGAAAAGCAGCACTTAATCATAGCTGAATAATATTCAAATGCTTGTTTTAACCACACTTCTTAAATAAGAAAATACTCTTTATTTTCAGCCACTAGAAGAGAATTTAGTCAGCGAAAATACTTTAGAGGTTTTTGCTCCCTCCTCCTCCTTCAAGGTGTTCATATTCTAAGGTGTTCTCTGCTTCAGAATTTCTTAACAGTTAAGAGCACAGTTTAGGAAATAAAGGTTTTTAAAACCATTTTAAGTTTTCAGACAGCAAGAAAAACTCTCCAACTGTCTAAAACTAGCTGAAGCAACAGTCTTTCTTAGAACCATTTTATTCCCTCTGTTTGCCTGTCATATTATAAAGAATGGCGGGGAGAGGATGGGAAGTAAAGCCAAAAATCAAAAGCATTAGTCAACATGTGCGGCATTCAGATGACTATGAATGTAAGAAGTCCTAACCATTTTCTGAAACCTTTCCATCTTTTGGTTTCTTTCATCCTTGTAAGCTAACTCCAGAACTGCTCCGAGGTTAACATAATCCTGCCAAAGCATCTTGAGCCAGGCAGCGCCTTTGACTCTAGTAAGAGCTGCACACGTACGTTCAAGAGCTGAGAGCACTGCAGCTTTATAGCATACGGTGTGACTCAAAAACAAGTTCAAATCTAAAATGCTATTGCAATGTGTGCTCTGAGTGTAACTGTTAGACATGTCAGGCTTCAAGTCACTAAAGAATCCTTTCCTGGAGATCCTTCTGAAACTCTTCTCATTTACTAAATTACTATGTGTCACACATGGTCTTCCAAGTACACTTACAGCCCTAACAAAAGCAGCAAGGTAAACATCTTAATTGAACTGATGTAATTATTAATGCAAAGAAGATAATGTGCCATGCTATGTGACTTTAGCTAAAAAGAAACTTTATTAGTTCTGTGAAGAAAGTAAGATGATTTGATCTCTCTACTATTCTTTAGTTATTAAGAATGCATACATCAAAGCTGGCTTATAAATCTCTTCTTTTAATCACAGCACTCCAGGGAAAACTCTACTAAAGATCCTGAACCTTCAGAGTCAGCATTCACATTACCAAACTCAAACAGCTCAGAAGTGGATTTACTCATTTTAAAATTCTCTCCTTTATTATAAAAAGGGCTATTCTTCAGACCCATATAACCTAAACTTCTAGTTTAGTTCATATTAGTTTGGTCCCTTACTTAAAAGGTTTGCTGCTTTGTTCCTGACTCTTCCCAAGATCTAGCTGCAGTATATACTGCTACTTTACCCACCCTCCTACCTGCTACCGTGTCTGACCTTCCAAGAACATTAAGTATGACAAACATTAACAAATGCAGAAAATGTGAAACATATGGTTAAAAGAGTTCAAATTCTGTGGATTACTAACACAAACTCCTCACTGATTTATATTCATCGGGGATCTCTATTCCATTTGAAACATCATAAGAAGTGAATTCATTTTGTTAAACGGCTCTGGAAAGTTTTTGGACTACAGCTCATCATCGAAGGAAACGAACGCCAAGAACCCTGGCCAGAGGGCGGCAGGGGCATGTATGGGAAGCCTTCTCTGCTCCGCCACCAAGGGTCATACATGCTGCACCCACAGGCAGCTACAGCAAGATCACGAGTCCTGAGCAATAAGCTCATTAAAAAGTAAAGTTTTAATAAAAAATCTGAAATGAAAGATGTAATTTTTTTGCCATTTATTCTAGCCAAAGTAAGAATTCAACCTCTACCCCCTAAGAGATTTTCAGGATATTTATCACCTGTAACCAAAAGGTTTCACATTGCAATTCACGAAAAATGTGTGCATGTTTGGTCAACTGGCTTTTCTTCCAAATAAAAGTGAGTATCATTTTAAATTAATAAAATCAGGTTGCAATGTTAGCACAACTAGCCCCAAATTTCTACCTTGTGCTCCTAAAATAAGGAATATAGAGTGCTGAGATAAAAAAGCAACCAAGATGAAGGAGAACCTGGTTTTAGCTGATAAAGAAAGAAGACAATGAAAATTTATGGTAAGCTGTTAAGTAAAACCTCATACAGGATACTATAAAAAGTGTAATAAGGTAGTTGCTTTTCCTTCTTGTAAAAACAACCATCTAGTTTCTGCACATGAATTTAAGAGATTTCCTCCCACCGCCACCACTAACCCACTTAAAATAGTAAAATAGGCAACCACTTCTCAATCTTGGTCAAAAAAAGAAGTCCTATGTAAAAGTTGCTGTGAAATAAGTAGAAATAACAATTTAGCAGCGCCTTTGAAAAAGCAGGCATATGGTTCTGAACAGTACAATGGAAGATCAACGGGCTTAAAGGCAGGCAAGAGCTTAGCACCTTGCTGTAGGGTGAAATTATTTCTGTGGTGTAACCGTCTTTGGAAAGCAGCTGTTCTCCTTCACGTGAGGGCACTGAGCCGGGCACACCTTGCACAGCTCGCATGTATGGGGAACATTAAGCGAGGATATGCTGAGCTCCTTACTCTCAGCTGCTAACAAACCACACACAGCCTGTAGGGTTTTCTCATGGTTTACTCTTTTTTAGCTCATCGACTGCCCACTTCCTTGGGCACAACACTGGAAGAGTTTCACAGCTCCAGTCACACGTTTCCATGCACACTACTGTTTCTATTACAACATTTTTTCCCCAAGGAATGCAAAAATGGAAACTTGTTCTTTCATTAGCAATATCCCCATCTCTAAAATTCCCTACTTCTTAACTCCTAGTCCCACTTGTTCATCAACAACTCCAAGCACAAGCCGCAAATTCCTTATATGCAGAAAAACATAGCTAACAGAATCTAGAAATAAATAAATCATAGTATGCTAAAGCTGAGAAGTTTCCCTTAAAATGCAGCAAAACTCCCTGGTGGAAGGAGCATGTCTGCTTATTTCCAGCCTCTGCCATCATACCAGGGTAATTCCAAAGCAGACCTTCTCAGGGTACTCAGTTTAACTTCTGTTAATATTTAAGATGTCCTAGAGCATGGGAATCTGCAAATCCCAAGGGAGGAATAAAAAGAGGGATGGGGAAGAGAAAGAAAAAAAAATCAGTTATATACATTACATCTTGTACATCTCATAACCTGGTTTTTATTTACTAAGAATAGAAAGCTGAAGCTGACTTTGAGACAGTTATAAAAATATAATATATCAGTTTCCCTTGGCTCTCTTGTTCATTAAAGGGTGGTTTTTTGTTGTTTTTTTTCCCCCTTCCTTTAAGAAAACTGCCCTGCTGCAAAAGGCATTAGAAATAAGGATTGTATTTCAACTGAAAACAGAGTGAGCAGAAAAGCGTTCCTAATTATGTTGCTGATTACTTGAACAGTCTTCCATTTGACAATACAATTATACTGAAAGAGAGGAGAATGTCTTTATTACACTGAAAAATGAAGAAAGTGTGTTTTTTTCTGCTTTAAAATTTATGGACTATGAGCCAGACATATAAACTTCACTTGAACTCCAAAAGGTCAGATAAACTTTCTAAAAATATCAGTTTTTCCCCCACACAAGTATCTGAGCTACATAATAATTCATATTTTATGTTCTTTCCAGTAGCTCCTTCACCTACTAGGGACAAGCTAACCTCAAACCTTAGGAGTAACAACACACTATAGTCTCCGTTACTGGTCCTATTTCAATGTCTGCTCTATTGTATTTCTATTTTTATTACACAGAAGTCAGCAAAAAGTCATAATCATTCTGACACAGCTGGCAGTGCCAGAGGTGCAATATACCTCAATATCTTAGGAACACTTAATGAGCTTAAAAACAAAGAAAAAAAACCATTAGAGCAAGCTATTGCTGTAAAACGTAAGTCCAAAAAGCTACTACGCTAACAACAGAAACACGACTATTGCAACCCTGAGCATAATAAATCACCATCTTCTGAGGGCTAACCTTAAGTATTAATCTTTCAGCCAGTCTTTGTAACCCTGCTTTGCAGACGGGTGACGGAGGGAGGTGAAGAGTCAGTCCCTCCCTTTCCTGCCCGCAGTGGAAAACCCCAGCTGGCTTCAGTTACGCAGCTCACCAGGTTCACGTGTTATTGAGCACACGGAACTTGGCAGGCCAGGGCTCGACCCCAGCCTTGGATTTATATCCCCAGACACTGTCCAGTGTCTAGCCAGATTTGGGTACATTCCTGGGAACCGAGCGTGAGACAAGAATAATCCTCTTTTGAGCACCAATTGGGAAATACAAGAGACAGAGTTAGAGGTCAGCAAGAACCCGCAGTTTCCTTGCAGTACCGCGCATGGCTGCTCTCCCGCCGAGGGACGGGTCTAAGCCGTCGGGCTGACGTATTCAACAGCCATCGACTCGCTCACGCTCCCGAGTCCGAGATTCCTCTGGTTTCACAGAGCATTACGTTTACCTACCTCTACAGAAGGCCCATTTGCTCTGACTGCACCAAAACACAGGGTTTTTTTTTCTCCCCTTTTTCTGTGGTAATGTGTGGAGCCCCCCAGCACCGCAGCCCAGGCTCATGCAACCCTGCAGTCGCCCCTGAAGAAACACGTGGCTTTGAGACGCCTTGCTCCAGCTAACCACTTTGCACGACGCAAAAGAAATAGGAAAAAAAGCTCAGCTCAGAGCCTCCAAATTACCCTATTTAATGAATTCTGACTTAAACTTTATTTGAACGAGCAATGGACCTTTCTAATGAATTCAGCCACCTAATCACACTGCTCACATTTTTAACCACTGTGTCCTTTCCACACCAGCTTATTTGATTATTTTAAGAAGAAAACCTCAACAATTGGCTGTCATTTAACATTTAGAATTAAGTTAATAGTATTTTATGAGTAATAACAAATACAAGTAGTGGGACTCAGATACAGTTAAACTTGCTCATTATACAACACTGCAAGCTTGTTTACTGTAATTGCATTAAGTAGTTTTTTCAACCGCTTTAAAAATAAAAAAACTTTATTTGCACCATCCACAAGGGTTCAATTTCAACCACAGTTTTCAAAGGTAAGATTTTGAGGAAGAAAGCACGCATTGTGCCTGTAGTCATATTTACTACATGAATACCTTGAACACCTGAACATTTCTCTGTACTGGAAGAGGCAGGCTTCCACCGTAATTGCCATCAATGGCACAAACACACTCTTACTTCAGGAAAGCGTGCTCTAGTTTCTTCTTTTATGTTGGATCTAAATTTATTAACAAAAGAAAGCTAAAAATCCACTATCTAGTTGTCTGAAGTAGCTCAGAGCAGCAAGTACAAGTATCTCAGTTCTTCAGCCACACCTATATATATATATATATGTATACACACACATATATACGTACATAAAACTACTCCTACATGGGAGTTAAAAACCCATCCCCATATCAGAGAATAAGGACAAACCTTTTCATTTCCTAAGAGGTAACAACTCCTGGAACAGCCTCCCAGAAAGAGGCCTCCTGGTGGAGCCCTGTCTCCTCCACCAGCACAAGAGCCTCCTCGTCACGCTCTCAGCCTTCATCAGGGCCACCTGCCCACCCAGGTGAGCCACATCCTGTGGCTGCTGTTCCCCCCCTCACTGAACAGGCAGGGGAAGGGAAGGAGGAGGAGCACAGATCCCTGATTTCAGCAAGATTAAACTCAAACCTAAGATCAAAAAGCCACGCCAAACATTCCTACTCGTCAGCCTTCAAAAATTCAGAAAATTCACAACGGTCAAACTGAAAGTTCTCTGTAGTGTTGTGACCAGCCTGGATTGTGCAAGTAACTGCTTCATTCTTGTATAATACTATAATACTTGTATAATACTCTTGTATAATACTGAACTTTTTTAAAGACAAACAGTTCTTCTAAAGAACAGCTACAGATACCTATTCTTATCATACCCTCTGGTGCCTGAAGCTCCTTTTAGACCAGTCCTAGATGTTGCCCATTTCAGATGTCTGTGCTCTGAGTGTGGCAAGACCTCAGCAACTCCTGCTGGCTAGCTCTAAGCAGCTGGCCATGAGGATCTGTGTGGATTACAAATCTGGATTACCTACCTACCATGCCCGTGTGTTTTAGAAAGAAAAATTTCTCCTAACTTTCTCTTACCAGCAAGGCCAAAAATCATAGATGTCAACATCTTTTATTCAGGCTAGTACTTATTTGTAGGAAATTGATGTTAGAGGTCACATTGTCACAAATAAACCAACTGAAATCAATGGGATGAAATCAGTTCACGTCCAAAAGACTGGATTCTAGTTTGTCTGTAACTTTAGATCAGTCAAATGCAGAATAAACAATTAAAAACAAATGCTGAGATTTCAACATATTTGTAAGGACAAATTCTCCAGCCTAGTGTAACTGAGGGAACCACAGAGTTGTAACACTGGACTAGAACTCGTGCAAAGCTGAGGTAAATCCAGGGTAATAAATTGGGCCTTTAAATAGCATCCTCTTGCTGTATACCTATGTATTAAAATACCTTTATTGCTCCAGGTTCATAAAGAAAACATTTCAAAAATGCAAAATGTATTTCATTTTTACTTTGCAAGTTATAGGTTGATGTATTGCAATGAACGTACAGACTGAGAGTGACTTTCTAAGCAAGAACAAAAGCATGTTTCTCTCTCTTCTCCCACTATTAATGCTGTATAGTCTGATCTTGCAGATTCAAAGGAAAGATGAGTAATGTTAGGGAATACTTCGCAATGGTGTGTGATTCCTACTGTCCCTACAGTATAATGCACCTTTGGTGTGCAGGTATTAAATCTCATTAACTGTAATGACAGACACATATAGAAAATATTCTATACACCATACCCTATTCAGAAAAGGGCTGCCAGAAAATCCAGTAAGTCCAAAACCCCCAGACACATTCACTATTGCCGAATAGATAACTCCAAACTCTTTAGCTCTTAATCTAGGCAGTTCTTCACCTTTTTTGTTCTTTAGCTCCTTTTTACACGGAAGAGCACATCAAATTCTGCCCTATCATTTTACATTGGCATTTTATTATTTGGTACCTCACAGATTTTGATCATGCTAAGCACGGTCCCACACTCAAAACCGATGGCCTTTCTCTGCCCATAGCCTGGGCTGGTGTGACTACTCTCCTGTTCCCATCCTGATCACATTATTCACTGAGCTCTTTTCAGTGGTGAGAGTATGGGAGCCTGGGAAGAAGCTGGAGCATCCATTACATTTTAGGTATTTTTAAAGATGTTCTGCAATTTATTACACTTCAGATGTTTTTGTCTTATTTTTCTGTAACATTTTGCAGTTTCTTACCTCCAAAACCTAATTATATATTTTATAATGCTCCCTCTGCAATAATCTAAAATATAACAATCCAAGTTTTAAATTTTCATGAAGTTACATAAAAAGAAATGATCTGAAGTTATTTTAAAGAATTCTAAAATTTATTAGTAAATACTAAATTCTCTGCCTCTGTACTTGGATCTTTCGAGCTCAAGCTTGCTATTGGTTACACAAATCTGCTTAATTTTCAGCACTTAAAAAGAGCAATGGCATTTCTTACAAGAAACAACATAAGCAAACGTTTACAAGGTGAGGATCTATGGCTGCCTATTTTCAAATGAAGGATTTTTTGTTTTTAATATTTTCAGATATTTAGATAGTTTTCTGGTAAAGATATATAGCATACAAAATACATGGTAATGCAGTGTGTAATTAAGATTTTATTGAACCTCATTTGAATGAGCCACATCATTCAGACAGTCATATATTAAGAGCCTAATTAGATTTTCATTGAAACAACAATAAATATTTTACTTTATAGCAACTTGTCTGTTAGCAGCTTACAGTTTAACTGTATTATTCATTTTCTGTTATTAATTGAATATATTCTAAGTACATTTATTTCTATAAAACTCTTCTTTTGCCTGAGAAATTGTATTATTTTTAATCTAAGAAATGTGCTCTGAAGAAACACAGCTCCCAGGGTCAGGCCCTGGGTATGAGCAGTCATCTTCCTGAACTCCAAGTGTACTTTCTGCACGTGTTCCCTGCTGGATCACTGAGGAAAGTCAGAAACGTCACAAAAATCTCCTGCCAATCCATCATGTACGGAAAGTACTGAGAAACTACAGCAAGGCCTTAATAAAAAGCCGTAAGAGAGGAGAAAAATTGTCTCCCAGAAATGTACCGGTGTTAACATAGCTGCAAATGTTTGCCAGAAAGTTAATGGAAACAAACACTAAAAACATACTGTTTTTCTCCTCTCCTCAGGCAAACAAGCTGGGGCAGGTAGCCCCTTGCCAGCTCTGTTTGGGGGAGCTCTGTGCCCGCAGCGGCTCACGGGAGCGCGGCGCACACAGACAGCGATCCCGCCGGCAGCATCGCAGCCCACGCGCCAGCGGGCCTCTTCCGTGTCCTGCCGGGGCTCTGTCCTTCCGCGCGAGGGAGCTGGGTGTCGGGAATGCTTCGTGGCTTGCAGGACACAAGCGGGAAGTGGAAAAGGCGGGATGAAGGAGGAAGCTGTTGCTTGTGTTTCGTGCGCTCCCCGCTCGCCTCGGAGGCGCAGGGCTTGGCTGGTGGCTCCCGTGGTGCCTTCCAGCCCCTCGTTCCCACAGAGGAGGAGGAACCGAGCGAGAGCTGCTCGGCCCAGGCTTTCCCAACTTACTGCTGTGCTGCTGGATATAAAGCGGTCGGTGATGGGTCATGCTACAGCCCCTGTAAAGCCCCATCCCCCAGGTTATGAAAATGTGTTTTACGTTAAAGCAGGCCGTCTAATCCCCCCGCATTCCTCACCCACGGAGCTGCCTCCTCCCCAGGCGCTCCTGTCCGCGCGGCTGAGCTCAGGAAACTCCTTACATGGGTGTAATGGGTTCAAGCCTCCCATCGCAGCCTGACCACTGGCGGGGGAATCGCATTCAAACTTTTGAACTGTGTGTTTCTCATTGAAACTCACACCTGCTATTTGTTTAGCTTTGGAAGATACTGAGTGAATTCAAACAGCAGAAAAACACTTCTCCTTTGAAGACGCTGGTGTAATTTATTTAGCTATTTCTGGGCAGTTCCTGAGAAAGACGATACATATCTGAAGGATTTAAATAAGCTTGTTCCAATTTATATTATTTTCCATTATAAAGTATGGCACACAAAGAGCTGGATTTCCAAAGTATTATGCTGTTTGTGCGTTGGCTGGAAAAAGTCACGTCTCCTGTGCAAGTATTACCAGGCAGGAGCGGCCGTTAGCCACGCTGCTGCGGTAAGGCATATAAACTGGAACCAAAAAGATGGGACAATTACTACTCCCAAAATATCTCGCTGAAGATATTAACTTCTATAAATTATAAATGCTCTGTCAATGACAACAGCAGATTTAATTGAGGATCTCTACGTTGCTGTTTGTGTGAGAAAATTACAGGCATACTGTGGCAGCTGAGCACTTCATACAAACACATGAACCAGTAAAATTTGATGGGTTTGAGTTCCCAGTATTTTCACCATCTACATAAAACAGCCTTCTGAAGCTTCTGAAACTCTTAGTTTTGTGAACTTGCAGCCTTTTAGAGAAAAATGTGGAGATGGAAGAGAATGAAGATATTTCCAACTTGGAAAATACATGCATCAGCTATGTTTTTGTAAACCATTTCAAAAGGTGAATAGCCTGGTGATAAAATTAACAAACATATGATAAATAATATATAAACTTGGCCCTCAATATTGTCAAATTCCTCTGAACAGATACTTTGAGAACTCTACCTTCAAAAGAGAGTACCTGCTTTTCTAACTTGGGGGGGTGGGGGAGCATCTATTTTATTTTTTAAACAAAAACAATGGTTTGAGCATACACACAAACAAGCATAAATTCAGAACACACTTTTTTATAAAAAGGAAAAACAATTTTTTTTTTTTATTTTTTTTTTAAGAGGAACAGGCCTCTTCAAAGACCTAACTGCCATTTTGGATCCAGGCTTCAAGTGCTTCCCCTGGGAACTGGCACAGAGAGTCCCTGCAGTTTTGAAACATGCCCCATTTGCAAAGGTAGCTCTTTAGCAGGAAAATCTCTTGTGTTTACATTTAAGTAGGTCACAGAGGCAAGTATTTTCACCAACTTTTCTTTGTGCACTTAAAATGGTCCTCCATTAACATTTAGGGAGGACTTCTCTTCTTTGAAAATAATCACTTTATATGAAATTTGACCTCCATGATCAGAGACATCTCTTTTACATGCTTAAGATGCTGATATATGGTTACATTTTTTTTGAAGATACTGTGATAAAATCTATGGAAATGGCTCTTTTGTGAAGTCTGCTTTCACATATCTCACTGCCTGCTGAAACGATTAATCAGTAGCATCTTTTCTCATATATGAACGATAAAGGATACAAAGTCTAGAGCATTCAATTTGGAGTCAAATGCAGACTGCATGTTTTAATTCCTTTTATTAATTGCTTTGCTGTGAAATTCACCCTAAGGAAATACTTTATCAGTTGACTCCACCATTATTTGGTATCAAATCCACTCAGTATTCTATTTTTCTGTTTGTCTTTTGTCTGGACCAAGTTGTGTCTAATTTATTGCTGTATATCATTTGCAATAGGATTCTTCAAGTTTCCTCTCTTAACTCATGACACCTGGATTTTGTTATTTTTAAGACAGACAAGGACACTAGGGTATTCACTCCACACACTGTAAAAACAACACTTAAAAGGGTGGCAGACATATGCATATAAACAGAAACCAAAAGCCTCCTCCATTCCTGAAAACTTAAGAGTTTAAGAGTTAGAGTATGATTCTGATTGAACATGGAAGGGGGTTTTTTGTTAAGCTATTTGGTGGCATGTCACGATTTAATGTGGCTAACTAGTGTGTATAGAAAAAACTCCCTCCAGCCTAATTCCCAAGGTCAGCAAGGGCTGAGGAGCCGACCGGCAATCGCTGGGAGCCCGTGGCAGGTGGCTCGGCTCGGCTCTGCAGGTGGCCCGGTTCTGCAGGCCTGCGCTCCAGAGCGCCGCACGCACCTGGAGCTGGAAATCCCCGGCATTTAGCAAGACTGCTCCACACAGAGGAACTCAGCTATTATTTTAAGGTGAAGTTTTAGAAGACTGCAGGTATTTCAGGCCAATATTGGCATCGATAGTATCATTCATTTTACATTTTTGACTTAGTTATGATAACGTCACATAATTAGTCCAAAGGATTTACCGGAACCTACACACGTAAAGCACAGTTTCCAGCTCAGAAAGAACGCATAGGTCAAATGTACAAAACACATTTTATTCCTTGTCTGGTTTTAGGCCACAGCTCTTTTCTGCATTTTAGGACGTTCTGTAATTCATACTAAGCTCCTTTTAATCTGTGGGTATATTAAAATTACTGAGGGGAAAGTTACCTGGATGTTGATGCTATTCTCTGTACACCACTGTCGGCCATTTTGTAATGCAACACAATTCCTTTTGAATTTTAAATATAAATAATGCCAGAGGGCACACAATAACATTATGAATGCGTGTGTTTTCTGTCTGACAACAATAAACGGAGAAGCCTGTCACGGACAGATAGAACACTTTTTGAAAAACTGAAGACATCTAATTACACTGTTACAGACTTTGAAGAATTATTATAACGGAAAATGTTCTGTGGCAATAAATCATACTTTCTTTGTTCACATACAGAAGAAACTCCTCCTGAACCTAGATAGATAATTTGAAATACACAAAATTCTAAAGTCACAGAAATGATATTTTCAGCTGTCTATTTACAGCTGATCACAGACTGTTTTCCCATTGCACTGTGAACACCTTTCTCGGCTTTTTACACTCGTTCACCCGAGTGTAGCACGGCCTCTCCGGCTACATAATAACAGCGACAGAAAAGCATGATTTCAAGATCATTTGTTTTCTTTTTAGTACTTCCTAAATAACTATGCTAGGACTAAATTAAACCACTAATGCTAGAGCGTGGTTTTCACTGGGAAAGTCTTTAGGAAAAGCCTTGCAGAAGGAATAGGAGCATAAATATTCAGACACCAGAGCGCACAGGATGTGGCACAGCTGGGCCCACTACTTGAATTTTTCCTCGGCTTAACCATGGTTTTACCCATCCCTTTCAATGTGCTGAGCTCCTACTAATACAACGTACCGTCATGTTCTGAGAATCTTAATCTCATTTCATGAGCACTACGGCATCAATAATATCACTTGTGTTAATCTTCTCTTCAGCAGACAGCCACTACCTAAACATATGGCCATTGTTTTCACGCTGGCTGTAATCAAAGGAGATAGAATTTGAAATGCTCATTTATGTAATTTAAGAACTTGCAAGTGTGTTTAACTTCAAACCTGAGTAGTAGGCCCACTGACTTCCAGGAGTGACTGAAAATCAAACTGGTTGTTTTAGGGATCAAATTTTAGATGCCAGTTTTCAAAATACTGTTCTTCAGGGAGCAATGCATATTTATTAAAATGATGATTTGGACAAGCCAGAGCTTCAGCTACTCTAAGTTCCATGAAAATGTTCGGTTATACAAATTTCCAATAGCTTTAGTGCAGAGATGCAAATTTATAGTAGCAGCCAAGAAACGTTAGAGAAGACTTAAGAATCGTACTGTTTTATGCTATTCAGGATGCTTCCTTTCTAATTCTTCAGCAAGGAGTGAGACTACCTGACCCTTAATATGGACCGAACTGCTAAAGGGAAGACTTTGAGAAGCAAAGACAGATATTTGTCATCTGCAGACCAACTAAAGGCATAATAACGGTGTTTTTTAACAGGAAGAAGATCTATACGATCTACCCCTCTGGAACAAAGTAAGTTAAGCAAAGTGAGAGTCATATTTTAGCAACAATTATTAACTGAAATCAGTACCAACACTACTCATAAGTTCTACCATGGATAAGTCAGGCATGTAACAATACTGCCACACTACCTAGCAGTCTGCCAGCCATACTTAGCATAAAATACCTACCTTCCTGAAGAGAAATCCTTTGCAGATGTTAGGCTCCACAGTCTAATTGCACTATTAAAGACATTTTACAAGCCGAAGCAATTTCGTAAATATGTCCTGATTTCTGCATAAGAACTATAATTGTGTATTGTGTAAAACTACGTTTAGGCCCTTTAAAACATAGGCTATGCACTAACAAAGGATCTTTGAGTCTGGCATTTTAAAAGATGCAAGACATACTATAAAAAGCGTAAGTGCAAAGAAGAAATTTTAAAAGTAGCAATACCACTATTAGTGTTTCAATTTTCCTTTAAAGGAAACAAATATTTCAACCAATATTCTGCAAAATATACTGGGATAACACAAGCGAAATTTATGGTCCATAGAAACGGCCAAAATCTTTTAAAATTGGTCATGATTTGGAGAATTCAAATTGTAACTCATTAAAAAAAGCCTGATTTTCACAAAATATTCATCATCCATGCACTGAAAATCAGGCTACTGAAAGAGTTTTTAAAGGTTTATCTAAAAACAAAGGGCACCCAAACTCACAGGTGACTTTGAAGAATCTGCATATTGTGCAAATATAATATTAAAGCTGTTAATTTTTTCTATTATTTTGCCACTAGTGAAACCAGAAAAAATAAGTATTAGATGCATTCTGCAAGTAAAAATCTAAAACACTAAATTCATTTATGGAACTAGGAGTGGGTGAACAATTTATTCAGTGAATTTTGCCCTTTTCCCTCAAACTAGCTATTCACAAAGAGACTTTAATATCAAGATAGCTTTTATTATTCATATTGTCCAATAAATCATTTATAAAAAACTTATTTCAGCAAAGGTTTTTAATGGAATAGTTGCTATGTAAATGTGCATTTCATCGCAAAGGTCACACGGGCTTCCAAATTGGATGTTTGAAAGTTTTAGAGAAGGCGGGGGAAGGAATGAAAAATGTTGTGAAAGTCTCACATGAACCATAAATTTTCTCAAAAATTTGCAAGATATTCGCTCATCTGATGTCAAATGTTTGCCAAGGGGCATAGTGTGCATATAAAGGTTTTATGACAACAAATCCTTCCATATAAGTTTGCAATTGCCATCTATGTTTGAGACCAGAAAGCTGATGGCATAAGCCCTTTGTATTCAGTATTCACTGAGGCAAAGTTAGGTCTCAAAACTAGTGCTCAAACCTGGAAAACAAAGTGGGGGGAGAAGGTTAAATACACAGCCAAAATGAAGAATTTTATTTCAGGTCATCTAATTATACCTGTTTCTTATCACTGACATTTTTATAGTGCTTTCAAGAACGAACAGGTCTAAAAACATTCATTTTTAAGACATTTTGTAATAGTTGCTGCAACACTTTCTGTGGATTTTTATATTTTACTTTATATCAGTTTTGATTCATTTTATCTTTAAAACAGAACCGGAAAACTAAGAAACATGGGTCCTAACTGTAATTTACTTTGAGTTCAGTCATGAACTTCTTTTGAAAAAGAACCTTCCTGTTTCATTTAATTATATAAATGTTAAAAACAGGTATTTATTTGAATATATTGAGTATTACCACTAGAACATCAAAAAAATCACTTTCTTAAAGCGTTCAGCTTGTTTTCCCTCATGATGTGATAACAATTATTGTATTAGGATAAAAGAGAAGGCTGATGAAACCATACAATCCTGAACTCCTATGTAAGGAGACCAATAAGTAAATGAAAAAGTTGAAATAATAGAAACAGTAGCAAATTTATAAATAAAGAGAAATATTAAGAAGAATTATGTTTAACTTGATGTAATGAATTCCACAAGATACATAACTGTTGAAGAAAAAGAGGAAACTCAGTTGGCACATTTGACATCATTTTAAATTGAATTTTCAAAACCAGAAGTTTTGTATTACCTGAATAAAACAAAACCAAAATTAAATAACAGCTTTCTGACAACAAGCAGAATTTGCCTCCTGCTGAAACCCAGAGTTCTCCATGCAGAATCAATTTCCATCAACTCTATCTTCCATATCAGCCCCCACAAACAGACCTACTGCCACTGACTTAAATGAAAATGAAATTATCGACACAGTAGGACAAAGACAGAAACAACTCTATGCAGATCTTTAGTTATTCAGCCGAGCTGCAGAGAAGCCACAACAGACCTCTGAATTAAAACAGAATTAGGCAGATGAAATGCTTCCTTGCATTTCACCAAGACCAGGAGGTTAAAATAATTCAAAGACATCAAGAGGTTGAAATAATTCCTTGGGTTAAGGTTCACTCCAATGGCTGATATACACAGTACACAGAACTCTGTTCCAACCCAGGATTATTATCTTTGAAAGTAAAAGGTTTATGACCTGAATAAGGCTGTATGATTTTAAGGTCTAAAAGATATTTTGACTTTAAAATTCAGAGTAAAATCTGGGTTCTTCTGAAATTCTCTATTGCCTTTAATAGAGAGAGGATTTCACATTCAAAGTTCTTGTTTCCCAGTTTCTGCTGTAAGTAGGATTATTGGTGAAGGGGTTAAAGAACAGAGTCTTTAGGTTTTTGCTTATGTAGGCTGGAAAAACAAATAAACAAACCAGAGTGGTAAAGTGACCCAGTGCTTTACTGTTGGCATAAGGAAAAAAACATCATTTTTTCAAGGATCAGATTGAGAAACAGTATGGTTCATCTTAAACAAAACAAAACAAAACCCCTCAGGCCTATGCTTAGATAGGTCTGGTATTCAACCTTTCTGCAAATTCAAGTGACTTAAAGAAATAATAAGTTTCCCTGGAATTATGCTGATTCTGTGTGACCTGATGACTCATATGATATGACATATATACCTCATGATTTTGATTTAGCAAAGAATGTTACAAAGAATATTTATGCATTTTTTTCCTAGAGCAGAAAGGTAAAACATACTCTGTTATTTTTACTATATAAAGTAATAGTAGCTGATGTATAACATAAAACTGACCCATGGCAGAGGTGGTGCATAGTGCAGGCATTCTCTTCTGCAGACATGAAAAAATCTCCTGTTTGTTTTGCAGTTTTCATTTCCCAGAACCAAATATTTCAGAGATGTTTGTGTTGGTTTCTAAACAGCTTATAAAGTCCAGGCCTTGAAGGTTTTCAAATGGAACAGCAAAGTTTCTCAGTGATATTATTGTTTGGTTTAGTTTTCTTCTGAATACTTACTATTTTTTTGTCTTAAAACAACATTTTGCCAGAAAGATTACAATGCTTTTTATTATAGTGTTTGATACCAGATACTTTCAGCATTAGAATAAGAACAGAGAGAACCTAACAAAATACCCCACTCAGGGGTCAGCCAGAGCTATTAAAATAACTGCAATCACTGGATGACAGTCTGCCTTTGGTCAGGTATATAAAAGAAGAAACATCAGGTGTTTCACATTCAGAAACATTATTTAAACAAAAGCAGCCAGGCAGCCACCTCCAGCCATGTCAGGCACCTACCTGTACAGACCTTTGTCTCCTAGAGAATTCCTTGTGGCTCAGGGATCATGCCAGACTCGGAGACGACTGGCCAGGAAATGGGTACATTTGGGTAGTGCTAGGCAACCTTTTGCCTTTGTCATTGCTGATTATCATGACTACGATTCAGCAGAGAAAGCTGAAAGGAGATTAAACAGAGAAGAAAAATGAGAAATCAAAACAACTTGGTAACTGTTGCGCAGACTTGTACACACTTTCCCCACCAGAACGCAGAAAAATCTATTATAAACTATTAGGTACTTCCTACTCACGGAAATAGCAGGAAAACATTAATTTGTCAAAACAAAAACTTTCCATAGAAACATACCAGTTGCAATAAAAATTTCATAGGAAAAGAATTTCCCAGTTTGTAACTTAATGCCAAAATAAGAGGCAATTTGCTCCCTCTCCCAGTAGTTAAAAATCTTTTTTTGAGCAACTCATTGAATCTTTCATTGTTGTAACTATTAACTTCTTTTTCTTCTGAAACTGCATATGGAGGCACTCATTTTATGTAGAAGTATTTTCTATTGTGTTACCTAAACCCCAAAATATTCCTTTATATTTTAAAACCACATTTCTTCAAAAAGTTTGATAACTTTTCCTTGGGAGTCTCAGGTGTAGAAGCAAGACAGCTATCAGCTCAGAGAGAATGCCTCCTCCACTGGAGTACTGGAACAGAAACAAACACAGTGTAATAAAAAGGGAAATGCAAGTCAGACTTGCCTTGACTATTCTCTACGATGCTATACCGAGCAAGTCTTCTGACTCCAGTTTTTTTAACATATTCTGCATGGTCAGAAGCACCTTTCTGACAATGTCATGCTCCTTTATCAATATTCAGAAAAGGGAAAACAGAGCTTTTTCACTTGTAGACCACAAAATCCCCAACACTGATATGCTGATTAGATCTACAAACCAACAGCAATAGCTATATACAAGGGTATAAATGGTTTGGCATACAAATTCTCAGCAGAAAGGGTTTTAATATCTCAACCTCCTTTAAATTACTCCTAGTGTAGAAGCTGAACTGAGAAGTACCCAGGACCACACCAAAGGTTCCTCCAGCCCAGCAACCTGTCCACAACACTAGCCAAGAACAGACACCTAGAGCAGTGTATAGGAGCAGGGGCAGCACACTGCGATACTCTTCTGACTACCATCCCAGTGTCCAACAACTTGTGTTTCAGGGACTGAAAAAAGGTTTTCTCTGTGTTTAGTAACCCACGTGGATTTGTCTACCATGAACCTGTCTTGAACTGAGGTAAGCTTTTAGCATCCAGAACATCCTGTGGCAAGAAGCTCCGCACACCTGAACTACACATGGCGTGAACAAGTTTTTCTAACTTACTCACTCTTCTCCTAATTCCTGTTCATAATAAAAGCACTGAACAATCAATCTCTGCATCACAGCACCTATGGGTCACGATCTTATTTGCCTCCCCAGCTCCCAGCCATCTCTTCTCTAAGCTGGAGTGCCCTCGCCTACTTAATTGCTCACAGTTCTGAAGCCGGCTAATGCTTTTGATCATCCTTGTTGCCTTTTCCTGACCCTTTTTCACTTCTCTGATATCCTTTTTGATGTGGCAGAACCATACACAGTATTCAAGATGCAGATGTATCACAGATTTGTGCAGTGGTATCATGAGGCTCTGCTGTTTTGTTCTCTATTCCTTCCTTAATACTTTCTAATATCTGATCTGCTTTAATGAACAAAATGCTTGCATTGCCCTGAATTGAGCTAACACTTCCTGAGATCTTTAATTTTCTAGCTTCAGTTTTCCTAGAGCTATCTTGTTCCTGAGTGGTATTAGTCAGTATTATCCACTGATACCTTCATATATGAAGTCACATTTGGTTTATTGTTTTTGTTTTATTGTTTTTGTTTTACTTTTATTCTTGTTAATCACTTTATGTTTATTTACCTACATTTATCTATTTTGTGTGTTATGTGAAAGCAAACTCATTCAAGAGTTCATAAGGTCTTCCTGCAACTCTTCAGTGTCAGCCCTTGTTAGGTAGTATAGAAAAAGGGCTTTTAACAAGGGGAGTTAAAATGATAGTAGTTACAGCTAATTTAAAAGCTGGAATGATAGAGAAAAGAATAAAGATATTCTAAGATATTACCAGGAAAAAAGATTAAAGCCAGTTTAAAGTACATGGAAACATAGGAAGCAATATTTCATTTTACTTCTATTTTTTAATTTTGTTTTACATTTGTTAAAAAAAAGTAATTTTTCACAGTGGATTAATGCACTGTTACTGAACCACTTAATTCTCGGTTTCCAGTGACCACCCATTTTCAGTTCCTATCCTTGTTATGACTGCTGCTAAAGGTCCTATACCTTTTTTAAGCAATTTGATTATGACAAACAAAAAACAAGAAAAAAAGCCCTAAGGGTTAGCATAAAATCCATTGAAAGAAGCAAACATCATTCATATGAAAGATTACTACAAATTTTCTTCTGCAATCCTGGCAAATTTAAAATGAATAAACAGGGAATACAGTGAATATACAACCGACTACAATTATTGTCACAGCAGCAGTATTTCAGAAACAGGAATCTAAGAATCATGTTTTAAAGTTCTTTTTTTTTTTTTCCAGCTGTCTTCCCCACAGAACTTGGCTATTAACCTTAGTATTCCACCAGCACCAAAACAGCTTTCTTTGGTTCATATAGGAGATATTTCAACAACTAACGAGCGTCCACTCCAAGCCCAGCCTAGTACAAACATCTGGCACAACAAACATTTAATTTGGGCTTTCATAGGAGGTACATTATCAAATACCTTGTCACAATAAAATTAAAATTTACCTATCTACCTAGTTACTGATGTTGTGTCAGGGGACATAACTCTGCTTTCAGTAAACAGAAATTAGAAATATCTCCAGCTAGAACTGAGCTAATTGCCTCATGTAGCATACCTTCTTGCTAAAGTTTTCAGAGAGGTGACAACACGGCCAGTAACTAGGCAGTGGAGTGCATTTGTACTAAACCGACTAGTCTCTGTTGCAGCCTTAAATTATGTTACTAAATAGATGAAGATGTAAAATGGAAAGAGCTAAAGCCACTTGTGAACAATCTGACAACATCTTAACTGTTTAAGAGGATACTAATGATGGATGTTTTCATTACTCAAATTAGATGCATGTATTAAGGACATCTTAGGCATGATTCTATTGCCAACAACAAAACACCAGTTTGACTGACAACCTCTCACTCAGTTAAATAGGTTAAAAAGAAAGGCAGCACCTGAGGGCAAGAAGATAATTGTTTGATAAAGGGAAGAGAGAAGAAAAACTTCTGAAAAAAAATTACAGAACAGCCCAGAGTCCAGAGGCAAACTGTAGGTCCTCAACACTGCCTTTAAAATCAAGTCATCTTTAAATTAGTGATATAAAGGTATACAGAATCACAGAATCACAGAATCGCTGAGGTTGGAAGGGACCTCTGGAGATCATCTAGTCCAACCCCCCTGCTCAAGCAGGGTCACCTAGAGCAC